>NC_059208.1:63093755-63273755 GCF_020615455.1 Coregonus clupeaformis | reverse complement strand
TCCTCTCCTCCCTACTTAATCCTGTCCTTTCAGTACCCTCTCCTATCCTCCCTACTTAATCCTGTTCTTTCAGTACCCTCTCCTATCCTCCCTACTTAATCCTGTCCTTTCAGTACCCTCTCCTATCCTCCCTACTTAATCCTGTCCTTTCAGTACCCTCTCCTATCCTCCCTACTTAATCCTGTCCTTTCAGTACCCTCTCCTATCCTCCCTACTTAATCCTGTCCTTTCAGTACCCTCTCCTCTCCTCCCTACTTAATCCTGTCCTTTCAGTACCCTCTCCTATCCTCCCTACTTAATCCTGTCCTTTCAGTACCCTCTCCTCCCTACTTAATCCTGTCCTTTCAGTACCCTCTCCTCTCCTCCCTACTTAATCCTAACCTTTCAGTACCCTCTCCTATCCCCCCTACTTAATCCTGTCCTTTCAGTACTGTCTCCTCTCCTCCCTACTTAATCATGTCCTTTCAGTACCCTCTCATATCCTCCCTACTTAATCCTGTCCTTTCAGTACCCTCTCCTATCCTCCCTACTTAATCCTGTCCTTTCAGTACTGTCTCCTATCCTCCCTACTTAATCCTGTCCTTTCAGTACCCTCTCCTCTCCTCCCTACTTAATCCTGTCATTTCAGTACTGTCTCCATTCCTCCCTACTTAATCCTATCCTTTCAGTACTGTCTCCTCTCCTCCCTACTTAATCCTGTCCTTTCAGTACCCTCTCCTCTCCTCCCTACTTAATCCTGTCATTTCAGTACCCTCTCCTCCCTACTTAATCCTGTCCTTTCAGTACCCTCTCCTCTCCTCCCTACTTAATCCTTTCAGTACCCTCTCCTCTCCTCCCTACTTAATCCTGTCTTGTCAGTACTCTCTCCTCTCCTCCCTACTTAATCCTGTCCTTTCAGTACCCTCTCCTCTGTTCTCCTCCCTACTTAATCATGTCCTTTCAGTACCCTCTCATATCCTCCCTACTTAATCCTGTCCTTTCAGTACCCTCTCCTATCCTCCCTACTTAATCCTGTCCTTTCAGTACTGTCTCCTATCCTCCCTACTTAATCCTGTCCTTTCAGTACCCTCTCCTCTCCTCCCTACTTAATCCTGTCCTTTCAGTACCCTCTCCTATCCTCCCTACTTAATCCTATCCTTTCAGTACTGTCTCCTCTCCTCCCTACTTATTCCTGTCCTTTCAGTACTCTCTCCTCTCCTCCCTACTTAATCCTGTCCTTTCAGTACCCTCTCCTCCCTACTTAATCCTGTCCTTTCAGTACCCTCTCCTCTCCTCCCTACTTAATCCTTTCAGTACCCTCTCCTCTCCTCCCTACTTAATCCTGTCTTGTCAGTACTCTCTCCTCTCCTCCCTACTTAATCCTGTCCTTTCAGTACCCTCTCCTCTCCTCCCTACTTAATCCTGTCCTTTCAGTACTCCCTCCTCTCCTCCCTTCTTAATCCTGTCCTTTCAGTACCCTCTCCTCTCCTCCCTACTTAATCCTGTTCTTTCAGTACTGTCTCCATTCCTTCCTACTTAATCCTGTCCTATCAGTACTCTCTCCTCTCCTCCCTACTTAATCCTGTCCTTTAGTACACTCTCCTCTCCTCCCTACTTAATCCTGTCCTTTCAGTACACTCTCCTATCCTCCCTACTTAATCCTGTCCTTTCAGTACCCTCTCCTATCCTCCCTACCTAATCCTGTCCTTTCAGTACCCTCTCCTCTCCTCCCTACTTAATCCTGTCCTTTAGTACACTCTCCTCTCCTCCCTACTTAATCCTGTCCTTTCAGTACACTCTCCTATCCTCCCTACTTAATCCTGTCCTTTCAGTACCCTCTCCTCTCCTCCCTACTTAATCCTTTCAGTACCCTCTCCTCTCCTCCCTACTTAATCCTGTCTTGTCAGTACTCTCTCCTCTCCTCCCTACTTAATCCTGTCCTTTCAGTACCCTCTCCTCTCCTCCCTACTTAATCCTGTCCTTTCAGTACTCCCTCCTCTCCTCCCTTCTTAATCCTGTCCTTTCAGTACCCTCTCCTCTCCTCCCTACTTAATCCTGTCCTTTCAGTACTGTCTCCATTCCTTCCTACTTAATCCTGTCCTATCAGTACTCTCTCCTCTCCTCCCTACTTAATCCTGTCCTTTAGTACACTCTCCTCTCCTCCCTACTTAATCCTGTCCTTTCAGTACCCTCTCCTATCCTCCCTACTTAATCCTGTCCTTTCAGTACCCTCTCCTATCCTCCCTACCTAATCCTGTCCTTTCAGTACCCTCTCCTCTCCTCCCTACTTAATCCTGTCCTTTAGTACACTCTCCTCTCCTCCCTACTTAATCCTGTCCTTTCAGTACCCTCTCCTATCCTCCCTACTTAATCCTGTCCTTTCAGTACCCTCTCCTCTCCTCCCTACTTAATCCTGTCCTTTCACTACCCTCTCCTCTCCTCCCTACTTAATCCCGTCCTTTCAGTACTCTCTCCTCTCCTCCCTACTTAATCCTGTCCTTTAGTACACTCTCCTCTCCTCCCTAGTTAATCCTGTCCTTTCAGTACTGTCTCCATTCCTTCCCACCTAATCCTGTCCTTTCAGTACTCTCTCCTCTCCTCCCTACTTAATCCTGTCCTTTCAGTACTCTCTCCTCTCCTCTCTACTTAATCCTGTCCTTTCAGTACTCTCTCCTCTCCTCCCTACTTAATCCTGTCCTTTCAGTACTCTCTCCTCTCCTCCCTACTTAATCACGTCCTTTCAGTACTCTCTCCTCTCCTCCCTACTTAATCACGTCCTTTCAGTACTCTCTCCTCTCCTCCCTACTTAATCCTGTCCTTTCAGTACTCTCTCCTCTCCTCCCTACTTAATCCTGTCCTTTCAGTACTCTCTCCTCTCCTCCCTACTTAATCACGTCCTTTCAGTACTCTCTCCTCTCCTCTCTACTTAATCCTGTCCTTTCAGTACTCTCTCCTCTCCTCTCTACTTAATCACGTCCTTTCAGTACTCTCTCCTCCCTACTTAATCACGTCCTTTCAGTACCCTCTCCTCTCCTCCCTACTTAATCACGTCCTTTCAGTACCCTCTCCTCTCTCTCTCCTTTCTTTCGTTCAGCTGTTCCAACCCTCTTCAAACAATTTTGAGCCTGTGTTTGTTTTTCTAACCTCCCTCCATCTCTGTATCTCTGTATCTCTGTATCTCTGTATCTCTGTATCTCTGTATCTCTGTATCTCTATATCTCTCCCCCACCCCCTGTTCTCTCATGTTGTGGTTCCAACACTGTGCTGAAGGAGATGTGGCCTGATGGTCAGCTGAGCATCACACTGACGGCAGCCACCCTCTTCAAGAACTCCATCGTGGCCCTGGTGGATAAACTGGGCTGCAAGGTTGGTTCTACATGGTTGCTCAATGGTTGGTTACTGATTGCAACAAACAAGATAGATACTTTTTACTGTTCTGGGCTTTCACCATCAGATTTTGTTAGACATCGAAGTTTGTCCCTGCTAGGCAACGGATGTCACATCAAGAACACTTGGCGCTTCTTTCTTTGTGTGTTTTTTCCGCCTCTGTCACTCTCCATGGTTTTCATTGACCTAGTTCTAAATAATATGAGCTTTACCTCTCTCTCTCTCTGTCATCATCCTCTGGACATTATGGACTAGCCACACCTGTGATTCTAACAGCTGGCCGAATCAACCAGAAATCCTAGAAATATGGATAATATTTATGTGTCAGACAGGATACTGATGTTTGTTTTTGAGAGGTCAGTCAGACGCTGATAACCTGCAGGGATTACGATAGAGAGAGAATGTGAATACCTGGGATAGGATAAAGTAATCCTTCTACCCCCCCCTTACCCCAACCCAAACCCCAACCCCACCCCCAAAAAAAACATTTAAAAAAAAATACAAATATATATATAAAATAAAATAAAAAATAATAATAATAATAAAAAACGGAAGAAATAAAAATTTATAAAAAATGTATAAATAAAAATTATTTAAAAAAATTAAAAAAACATTGTGAAGTGGTGATCCAACTGGCAATAAGGTGAATGCACCTATTTGTAAGTCGCTCTGGATAAGAGCATCTGCTAAATGACTAAAAATGTAAAAAATAATTGGAACACAGGACTGATGGTTTCTGCTAATGGGCCTCTGTACGCCTATGTAGATATTCTATTAAAAATCAGCCGTTTCCAGCTACAATAGCCATTTACAACATTAACAATGTATACACTGTATTTCTGAGCAATTTGACGTTATTTTAATGGACCAAAAAATTGCTTTTCTTTCGAAAACAAGGACATTTCAAAGTGACCCAAACTTTTGAACGGTAGTGTATATGGACCTTCTATATATATACGGACCATCTATATATATACTGACCATCTATATACTGTATATACGACCATCTCTATATATATGGACCATCTATATATATAGACCATATTTATATATAGACCATCTTTATATATATGGACCATCTATATATTTATATGGACCATCTATAGTGCTTTGCAAAAGTATTCATCCCCCTTGCCGTTTTTCCAATTTTGTTTCATTACAACCTGTAATTTGAATGGATTTTTATTTGGATTTCATGTAATGAACATACACAAAATAGTCAAAATTGGTGAAGTGAAATGAAAAAAATAACTTGTTAAATTTTTTTGGGAACAAATAAATAACGGAAAAGTTGTGTGTGCATATGTATTCACCCCCTTTGACGCCCCTAAATAAGATCTGGTGCAACCAATTACCTTCAGAAGTCACATAATTAGTTAAATAAAGTCCACCTGTGTGCAATCTAAGTGTCACATGATCTGTCACATGATCTCAGTATATACACCTGTTCTGAAAGGCCCCAGAGCCTGCAACACCACTAAGCAAGGGGTACCACCAAGCAAGCGGCACCATGAAGACCAAGGAGCTCTCCAAACAGGTCAGGGACAAAGTTGTGGAGTAATACAGGTCAGGGCTGGGTTATAAAAAAATATCCAAAACTTTGAACATCCCACAGAGCACCATTAAATCCATTATTAAAAAATTGAAAGAATATGGCACCACAACAAACCTGCCAAGAGAGGGCCGCCCACCAAAACTCACGGACCAGGCAAGGAGGGCATTAATCAGAGAGGCAACAAAGAGACCAAAGACAACCCTGAAGGAGCTGCAAAGCTCCACAGCGGAGATACGAGTCTCTGTCCATAGGACCACTTTAAGCTGTACACTCCACAGAGCTTGGCTTTACGGAAGAGTGGCCAGAAAAAAGCCATTGCTTAAAGAAAAAAATAAGCAAACACCTTTGGTGTTCGCCAAAAGGCATGTGAGAGACTCCCCAAACATATGGAAGAAGGTACTCTGGTCAGATGAGACTAAAATTGAGCTTTTTGGCCATCAAGGAAAACGCTATGTCTGGTGCAAACCCAACACCTCTCATCACCCCAAGAACACCATCCCCATAGTGAAGCATGGTGGTGGCAGCATCATGCTGTGGGGATGTTTTTCATCGGCAGGGACTGGGAAACTAGTCAGAATTGAAGGAATGATGGATGGCGCTAAATACAGGGAAATTCTTGAGGGAAACCTGTTTCAGTCTTCCAGAGATTTGAGACTGGGATGGAGGTTCACCTTCCAGCAGGACAATGACCCTAAGCATACTGCTAAAGCAACACTTGAGTAGTTTAAGGGGAAACCTTTAAATGTCTTGGAATGGCCAAGTCAAAGCCCAGACTTCAATCCAATTGAGAATCTGTGGTATGACTTAAAGATAGCTGTACACCAGCGGAACCAATCCAACTTGAAGGAGCTGGAGCAGTTTTGCCTTGAAGAATGGACAAAAAGCCCAGTGGCTAGATGTGCCAAGCTTATAGAGACACACCCCAAGATACTTCAGTATTGACTTTGTGGGGGTGAATAGTTATGCATGCTCAAGTTCTGTTTTTTTGTCTTATTTCTTGTTGTTTCACCCAAAAAAATATTTTGCATCTTCAAAGTGGTAGGCATGTTGTGTAAATCAAATTTTACATTTACATTTATTTAGCAGACGCTCTTATCCAGAGCGACTTACAGTTAGTGAGTGCATACATTTTTTCTTTTCTTTTTTTTTCATACTGGCCCCCCGTGGGAATCGAACCCACAACCCTGGCGTTGCAAACGCCATGCTCTACCAACTGAGCTACATCCCTGCTGGCTATTCCCTCCCCTACCCTACCCTGGACGACGCTGTGCCAATTGAGCACCGCGCCATGGGTCTCCCGGTCGCGGCCGGCTACGACAGAGCCTAGATTCGAACCAGGATCTCTAGTGGCACAGCTAGCACTGCGATGCAGTGCCTTAGACCACTGCGCCACTCGGGAGGCCAGCAAATGATACAAACCCCCCAAAAAATCAATTTTAATTCCAGGTTGTAAGGCAACAAAATTGGAAAAATGCCAAGGGGGGTGAATACTTTCGCAAGCCACTGTATATATATATGTGGACCATCTATATGTGTGTGTATATATATATATATATATATATATATATATATATATATATATATATATATATATATATATATATATATATATATAAAATCTTTATATATATGGACCATATTTATATATATATAGA
Source organism: Coregonus clupeaformis (assembly GCF_020615455.1). NCBI lineage: Eukaryota > Metazoa > Chordata > Actinopteri > Salmoniformes > Salmonidae > Coregonus > Coregonus clupeaformis. The sequence continues at coordinate 63,267,179 of NC_059208.1, read as the reverse complement.
CCATCTTTTTAGAGTTCAAAAGGTACTCACGCTCAAACAACGAAAAGGAATAACCCAAATAGCAATTCTCTCTGCAACATCTTTGATATATTCTGTGTTTTACATTGTTTGTCCCAAGGTGGCGTGCAAGGCAGATTGTGAAGAACATCCCTCCGTCTGACATGGTGGAGGTGAGGGCCAAGATGGCTGCTCTGGGGGTCCCCTAAATGGGGAGAGGAAGGACTGGGGCTGTGGTGGGACCCTGGGACAGAGACTACCTGGCTAATGTGAGTCACTCAAACAGCCCAGCCTTGTATGTTCAGAAGTTTCACTCAGTTTCAAAATGGTTTTTTGTTATTTTGTGTTGGTTGGACACGACCTACATGAGGGCCAAACTACCAATCAGACTTCTCACATAAGATTACTTTCTACCCTCATGCCTTGTTTATGCTAATTTAGTCATTGGCCTGATTGGTCTAAAATCCTGATGAATGGAATGAGTATCTACTGTATGTCACAGAAACTGAAGAGGGCAACTTTCACAACAAAGTTTTTGAAACTTTCATATTCTGTCCTCATTATTTCACCCCAAGTACAGTTCTATAAAGAAACTCTAGAGGGAGCTGTATGTTGAAAAACCATCACAACACCGTACACACGCTCACCGTTACCCAGACCAGGATACAGCACATGGGGAGTTCCTGGAGATACAATGACATCATTCCGGAAGCATCCATCGTAGGCAGGAAGGAATGCTTGTGATAAACCACAAGGCCAGAAGATTGTGATTGGCTGAGTCAAAGGCGGTCACAATCAGTCCCATTCTAATGAGTCTCACTCACGACTCGTTAAAGTGTTAATCAAATTACGTTTGGTCGTTGTAGCCATGACAGGCCCCTCTGGGTACCGTGACTAGGGCTGGTCATGTTGGTCAGTCAATGAGGCAGTCAGTTGATCTTCTAGTGGCCTGTGACTAGGCTTGTGTCCCAAATGGCACCCTATTCCCTACATAGTGCACTACTTTTGACCAGAGTCCAATGGGCCTTAGTCAAAAGTAGTGCACTATATAGGGAATAGGTTACCATTTGGGACACAGTCTAGAACCTTGTTCAACGCCCTTCTGCCCCCCACCCATGTCATTATCTGAGCCAACAAAGACTTAACTGTGTATGACAACCGCCTCCAACCTCCCAATCTCCTGCTTTCAATTATCTACTCCTCTACCTCATCATCTCATTGACCCTTGCATCAGGTTAAGCTGAGTCTATCATGCTCAATCCATTGGTTTACACTACGGACCCTTCCACACATTAATTCCACATTCCGGACATTCTTGTACATTCACTATATAGAATATTTAGAATGTGAAATACTGTTATGCACTTCTTCCTATCTTCAAATCTCTCCGTGTTCTCATAAGCCTGTGGTGACGTATTCTGTGTAATAACAGAACTTTAGATTGTATCCTTTTACATATTGCTATTTCTTCAAATTCATATAAAGATTCACATTTACCGCAACCTTACGTGGGTAAATGCCTTGTACAGAACAGTACAGTACAACTACACTGCCATACAAACCATGACCCATCTCTGAATGCACCTCAAAGTCAGTGTCTAAATTAATTTCTCTCATGCTGTGGTGTTTGATCTGCTAGTCTCAGAACATCATTGACAGAGGCTGGGAAAGGTTATGAACAGTGTTATGATTAATGAGGAGATGTTATCCAGCTGGCATCAGGCAGACGGGGTCGTGTAATGTTATGGTTAATGAGAAGATGTTATCCAGCTGGCAGCAGGCAGACGGGGTCGTGTAATGTTATGGTTAATGAGGAGATGCTATCCAGCTGGCAGCAGGCAGACGGGGTCGTGTAATGTTATGGTTAATGAGGAGATGCTATCCAGCTGGCAGCAGGCAGACGGGTCGTGTAATGTTATGGTTAATGAGGAGATGCTATCCAGCTGGCAGCAGGCAGACGGGGTTGTGTAATGTTATGGTTAATGAGGAGATGCTATCCAGCTGGCAGCAGGCAGACGGGGTCGTGTAATGTTATGGTTAATGAGGAGATGCTATCCAGCTGGCAGCAGGCAGACGGGGTTGTGTAATGTTATGGTTAATGAGGAGATGCTATCCAGCTGGCAGCAGGCAGACGGGGTCGTGTAATGTTATGGTTAATGAGGAGATGCTATCCAGCTGGCAGCAGGCAGACGGGGTCGTGTAATGTTATGGTTAATGAGGAGATGCTATCCAGCTGGCAGCAGGCAGACGGGGTCGTGTAATGTTATGGTTAATGAGGAGATGCTATCCAGCTGGCAGCAGGCAGACGGGGTCGTGTAATGTTAGACCATCCATCAAGCTTACATACGAAACCAGAGCGTAGCGGTTAGGATGGTGAATCAGGCTAGTGTAATATATTGTGTAAACCCAAATTGCACCTTATTCCCTATATAGTACACTACTTTTGACCAGGGCCCATTGCCAGCAGCATACCACACTGCATCCAACTGCAGGCTTGCCTCTGAAGCTAAGCAGGGTTGGTCCTGGTCGGTCCCTGGATGGGAGACCAGAAGCTTCTAGAAGTGGTGTTGGAGGACCAGTAGGAGGCACTCTTTCCTCTGGTGTAAAAAAATATATATATCCCAATGCCCCAGGGCAGTGATTGGGGACATTGCCCTGTGTAGGGTACCGTCTTACCGATGGAATGATAAATGGGTGTCCTGACTCTCTGTTGTCACTAAAGATCCCATGTCACTTATCGTAAGAGTAGGGGTGTTAACCCCGGTGTCCTGGCTAAATTCCCAATCTGGCCCTCATACCATCATGGCCACCTAATCATTTCCAGCTTCCAATTGGGTCATTCATCCCCCTTCCTCTCCCCTGGAGCTATTTGCCAGGTCGTTGCTGTAAATGAGAATGTACTCTCAGTCAACTGACCTGGTACAATAAGGCTCTTTTCAAAAGTAGTGTACTTTAAAGAGAATAGTATGCCATTTGGGACCCATCTATAATGTGTGCCTTTGATTCCAGTTGAGGGACTGTCATCGGAGCAGCTCCAACTTCATACTATTCGCCGAAGAGCTTAGGAACAAAGATGAGTACAACCAGGGCATCTTCTCTGGATTCTGTAGGAAGGTATGAAAACAACCAGGTCATCTTCTCTGGATTCTGTAGGAAGGTATGAAAACAACCAGGTCATCTTCTCTGGATTCTGTAGGAAGGTATGAAAACAACCAGGTCATCTTCTCTGGATTCTGTAGGAAGGTATGAAAACAACCAGGTCATCTTCTCTGGATTCTGTAGGAAGGAATGAAAACAACCAGGTCATCTTCTCTGGATTCTGTAGGAAGGTATGAAAACAACCAGGTCATCTTCTCTGTATTCTGTAGGAAGGTATGAAAACAACCAGGTCATCTTCTCTGTATTCTGTAGGAAGGTATGAAAACAACCAGGTCATCTTCTCTGGATTCTGTAGGAAGGTATGAACACAACCAGGTCATCTTCTCTGGATTCTGTAGGAAGGTATGAAAACATAGCCTACTGTACTGTACTGCCAAGAGGAGTTTCTGTTGCTTTCACTTTCTCTCTCGTTGTTGTTCTTGTCTGTCGGTCTGTCTCTTTGAAAACCTTTAACTTCAGATCCAGACTTAGATCCAGACACAGTATGAAGAGGAGTTATGTGTAGGCACTCCAATATCAACTCAATAGGTTTAACCTTTTTGTCTTCACATAGAGTGGGGAAAAAAAGTATTTAGTCAGCCACCAATTGTGCAAGTTCTCCCACTTAAAAAGATGAGAGAGGCCTGTAATTTTCATCATAGGTACACGTCAACTATGACAGACAAAATGAGGAAAATCACATTGTAGGATTTTTAATGAATTTATTTGCAAATTATGGTGGAAAATAAGTATTTGGTCAATAACAAAAGTTTCTCAATACTTTGTTATATACCCTTTGTTGGCAATGACACAGTTCAAACATTTTCTGTAAGTCTTCACAAGGTTTTCACACACTGTTGCTGGTATTTTGGCCCATTCCTCCATGCAGATCTCCTCTAGAGCAGTGATGTTTTGGGGCTGTCGCTGGGCAACACGGACTTTCAACTCCCTCCAAAGATTTTCTATGGGGTTGAGATCTGGAGACTGGCTAGGCCACTCCAGGACCTTGAAATGCTTCTTACGAAGCCACTCCTTCGTTGCCCGGGCGGTGTGTTTGAGATCATTGTCATGCTGAAAGACCCAGCCACGTTTCATCTTCAATGCCCTTGCTGATGGAAGGAGGTTTTCACTCAAAATCTCACGATAAAAGGCCCCATTCATTCTTTCCTTTACACGGATCAGTCGTCCTGGTCCCTTTGCAGAAAAACAGCCCCAAAGCATGATGTTTCCACCCCCATGCTTCACAGTAGGTATGGTGTTCTTTGGATGCAACTTAGCATTCTTTGTCCTCCAAACACGACGAGTTGAGTTTTTACCAAAAAGTTCTATTTTGGTTTCTTCTGATCATATGACATTCTCCCAATCCTCTTCTGGATCATCCAAATGCACTCTAGCAAACTTCAGATGGGCCTGGACATGTACTGGCTTAAGCAGGGGGACACGTCTCGCACTGCAGGATTTGAGTCCCTGGCGGCGTAGTGTGTTACTGATGGTAGGCTTTGTTACTTTGGTCCCAGCTCTCTGCAGGTCATTCACTAGGTCCCCCCGTGTGGTTCTGGGATTTTTGCTCACCGTTCTTGTGATCATTTTGACCCCACGGGGTGAGATCTTGCGTGGAGCCCCAGATCGAGGGAGATTATCAGTGGTCTTGTATGTCTTCCATTTCCTAATAATTGCTCCCACAGTTGATTTCTTCAAACCAAGCTGCTTACCTATTGCAGATTCAGTCTTCCCAGCCTGGTGCAGGTCTACAATTTTGTTTCTGGTGTCCTTTGACAGCTCTTTGGTCTTGGCCATAGTGGAGTTTGGAGTGTGACTGTTTGAGGTTGTGGACAGGTGTCTTTTATACTGATAACAAGTTCTAACAGGTGCCATTAATACAGGTAACGAGTGGAGGACAGAGGAGCCTTTTAAAGAAGAAGTTACAAGTCTGTGAGAGCCAGAAATCTTGCTTGTTTGTAGGTGACCAAATACTTATTTTCCACCATAATTTGCAAATAAATTCATTAAAAATCCTACAATGTGATTTTCTGGATTTTTTCTTCTCATTTTGTCTGTCATAGTTGACGTGTACCTATGATGAAAATTACAGGCCTCTCTCATCTTTTTAAGTGGGAGAACTTGCACAATTGGTGGCTGACTAAATACTTTTTTCCCCCACTGTATCTGTCCTGGTTTCTGATTTTGGCTGCTTTGATCTCTGATGGTTTGATGGTTCTGATCTCTACATTAAAGATGCCATTGTAGAGCAGAATAAATACCTTCTCTCTCTCTCTCTCTCTCTCTCTCTCTCTCTCTCTGTCTCTGTCTCTCTCTCTCTCTCTCTCTCTCTCTCTCTGTCTCTCTGTCTCTCTGTCTCTGACTCTCTCTGTCTCTGTCTCTGTCTCTGTCTCTGTCTCTGTCTCTGTCTCTGTCTCTGTCTCTGTCTCTGTCTCTCTCTCTCTCTCTCTCTCTCTCTCTCTCTCTCTCTCTCTCTCTCTCTCTCTCTCTCTCTCTCTCTCTCTCTCAGATGAACAGGTTCAATAAAAGCACAGACCGAGCCTTGCTGATCACAGATAAACATATCTACAAGGAAGGGGGGTGAGTGAATGAGAGACGGAGGGAGGGAAGGAGGGGGGGAGAGAGTGAATGAGAGAGAGAGAGAGAGAGAGAGAGAGAGAGAGAGAGAGAGAGAGAGAGAGAGAGAGAGAGACGAGAGAGAGAGAGAGAGAGAGATAGAGAGAGAGAGAGAGAGAGAGAGAGAGAGACAGAGAGAGAGAGACAGAGAGAGATAGAGAGAGAGAGAGAGAGAGAGAGACAGAGAGAGACAGAGAGAGACAGAGAGAGATAGAGAGCGATAGAGAGAGAGAGAGAGAGAGAGAGAGAGAGAGAGAGAGAGAGAGAGAAGCAGGTCCGGCGTAGCACGTCCGTTGATCCGGTCAGGGTTCCATAGCCGCAGGCAGAACAGTTGAAACTGGAGCAGCAGCATGACCAGGTGGACTGGGGACAGCCAGGAGAATCCCAGTTGAGAGAGGGGAGCCGGCCAGGCAGAGACAGCAAGGGCGGTTCGTCGCTCCAGTGACTTGCCGTTCACCTTCGTACCCCTGGGTCAGACTACACTCAATCATAGGACCTACAGAAGTTATGAGTCTTCAGTAAAGACTTAAAGGTCGAGACTGAGTCTGCGTCTCACACATAGATAGGCAGACCATTCCATACAAATGTAGCTCTATAGGAGAAAGCCCTGCCTCCAGCAGGGCGGCCTGTGTACATGTAGGTATGTGCGGCAGGACCAAATCGGAGAGATACAGTGGGGAGTATTTGATACACTGCCGATTTTGCAGGTTTTCCTACTTACAAAGCAAAAATCCAGAAAATCACATTGTATGATTTTTAAGTAATTAATTTGCGTTTTATTGCATGACATAAGTATTTGATCACCTACCAACCAGTAAGAATTCCGGCTCTGACAGACCTGTTAGTTTTTCTTTAAGAAGCCCTCCTGTTCTCCACTCATTACCTGTATTAACTGCACCTGTTTGAACGCGTTACCTGTATAAAAGACACCTGCCCACACACTCAATCAAACATACTCCAACCTCTCCACAATGGCCAAGACCAGAGAGCTGTGTAAGGACATCAGGGATAAAATTGTAGACCTGCACAAGGCTGGGATGGGCTACAGGACAATAGGCAAGCAGCTTGGTGAGAAGGCAACAACTGTTGGCGCAATTATTAGAAAATGGAAGAAGTTCAAGATGACGGTCAATCACCCTCGGTCTGGGGCTCCATGCAAGATCTCACCTCGTGGGGCATCAATGATCATGAGGAAGGTGAGGGATCAGCCCAGAACTACACGGCAGGACCTGGTCAATGACCTGAAGAGAGCTGGGACCACAGTCTCAAAGAAAATCATTAGTAACACACTACGCCGTCATGGATTAAAATCCTGCAGCGCACGCAAGGTCCCCCTGCTCAAGCCAGCGCATGTCCAGGCCCGTCTGAAGTTTGCCAATGACCATCTGGATGATCCAGAGGAGGAATGGGAGAAGGTCATGTAGTCTGATGAGACAAAAACAGAGCTTTTTGGTCTAAACTCCACTCGCCGTGTTTGGAGGAAGAAGAAGGATGAGTACAACCCCAAGAATACCATCCCAACCGTGAAGCATGGAGGTGGAAACATCATTCTTTGGGGATGCTTTTCTGCAAAGGGGACAGGACGACTGCACTGTATTGAGGGGAGGATGGATGGGACCATGTATCGCGAGATCTTGGCCAACAACCTCCTTCCCTCAGTAAGAGCATTGAAGATGGGTCGTGGCTGGGTCTTCCAGCATGACAATGACCCGAAACACACAGCCAGGGCAACTATGGAGTGGCTCCGTCAGAAGCATCTCAATGTCCTGGACTGGCCTAGCCAGTCTCCAGTCCTGAACCCAATAGAAAATCTTTGGAGGGAGCTGAAAGTCCGTATTGCCCAGCGACAGCCCCAAAACCTGAACGATCTGGAGAAGGTTTGTATGGAGGAGTGGGCCAAAATCCCTGCTGCAGTGTGTGCAAACCTGGTCAAGACCTACAGGAAACGTATGATCTCTATAATTGCAAACAAAGGTTTCTGTACCAAATATTAAGTTCTGCTTTTCTGATGTATCAAATACTTATGTCATGCAATAAAATGCAAATTAATTACTTAAAAATCATACAATGTGATTTTCTGGATTTTTGTTTTAGATTCTGTCTCTCACAGTTGAAGTGTACCTATGATAAAAATTACAGACCTCTACATGCTTTGTAAGTAGGAAAACCTGCAAAATCGGCAGTGTATCAAATACTTGTTCTCCCCACTGTAGGTAGGAGCAAGCCCATGTAATGCTTTGTAGGTTAGCAGTAAAACCTTGAAATCAGCCCAAGCCTTAACAGGAAGCCAGAGGCTGGAGTAATATGATCAATTATTTTGGTTCTAGTCAGGATTCTAACAGCCGTGTTTAGCACTAACTGAAGTTTATTTAGCATTGCAGTAGTCTAATCTAGAAGTGACAAAAGCATGGATTATCTTTTCTGCATCATTTTTGGACAAAACGTTTCTGATTTTTGCAATGTCTCATTTTCATTTTAGCAGACGCTCTTATCCATAGCGACTTACAGTTAGTGAGTGCATACATTTTTCATACTGGCCCCCCGTGGGAATCGAACCCACAACCCTGGCGTTGCAAGGGCCATGCTCTACCAACTGAGCTACAGGAGATGGCCTAGCAGTGAAAGAGGCTGTATGATTCAATCTGTACTATTCTGACGCCCAACTACAGAACAGTACTACCTCATCACTGTTTAGCATGATGACCAACTACAGAACAGTACTACCTCATCACTGTTTAGCATGATGACCAACTACAGAACAGTACTACCTCATCACTGTTTAGCATGATGACCAACTACAGAACAGTTTAGCATGATGACCAACTACAGAACAGTACTACCTCATCACTGTTTAGCATGATGACCAACTACAGAACAGTACTACCTCATCACTGTTTAGCATGATGACCAACTACAGAACAGTACTACCTCATCACTGTTTAGCATGATGACCAACTACAGAACAGTACTACCTCATCACTGTTTAGCATGATGACCAACTACAGAACAGTACTACCTCATCACTGTTTAGCATGATGACCAACTACAGAACAGTTTAGCATGATGACCAACTACAGAACAGTACTACCTCATCACTGTTTAGCATGATGACCAACTACAGAACAGTACTACCTCATCACTGTTTAGCATGATGACCAACTACAGAACAGTACTACCTCATCACTGTTTAGCATGACGCCCAACTACAGAACAGTACTACCTCATCACTGTTTAGCATGATGACCAACTACAGAACAGTACTACCTCATCACTGTTTAGCATGACGCCCAACTACAGAACAGTACTACCTCATCACTGTTTAGCATGACGACCAACTACAGAACAGTACTACCTCATCACTGTTTAGCATGACGCCCAACTACAGAACAGTACTACCTCATCACTGTTCTGTACTTGGACTATGATGCCGTATCGTGTGTTATCTTATGACAGGGACGAGGCTATACAGCTCTGTACTAGCGCATATCACCCTGAGACTCTGGGTGATATGCGCTTGACACACGGTGTGTAACTGACAAGGATTTTAACACTTGTTTGAAAAGTTTAGAAAGGAAATTCGTACCCTGATCAGTTTGTATCACCTTAGGTAATCCAAAAGTTGAGAAGAATTTGATCAACGCTTTACTCACCACCGGAGCAGTAATCTTTCGCAGAGGAATGGCCTCTGGGTACCTGGTGGCCACACACATAATTGTCAACATAAACTGGTTACCAGATTTTGTTTTTGGTAATGGTCCAACACAATCAACCATCACATGTTCGAATGGTTCACCTATGGCCGGTATGGGACAAAGAGGCGCGGGGAAATAACCTGGTTCGGTTTCCCAACTACTTGACAGGTGTGGCAAGTCCGACAGAACTGAGCCACATCTTGTTTTAAACCAGGCCAAAAGAAATGTCGCAAAACACGATCATAAGTCTTGGTGACTCCCAGATGTCCGGACCACTGGTGATCATGAGCGAGGGATAAAACATTTTGTCGAAAGGCTGTAGGAATCACTATTTGGTAAACAGCATTCCAATCTCCGCCAGCGTCAACATGGGATGTCCATTTACGCATGAGGAGATTACCATCAATGAAGTATGCCATGTTTTTTCTTCTTTAGCTCGTCTTTTGAGACAACACTAGAAAAACATTTAGCCAGGCTAATGTCAACCTGTTGGTTAGCGATCAGCTGCTCACGAGTAACTGGTAACTGGATTGCACTACGTTTGACCAGAGCCATATGGAGAACCATAAAGGAAATAGGGTGCCATTTGGTACACACCTTGATGCGACACTGTATGTTATGGTATGACAGGGACTAGGGTCAGCCCTGTCCTGTGTAGTGCAGGCCAGGACAGATAGGACAGGGTGCCCTAGCCCCATTGTTCCAGCCCTGCAAGGCCTGACACTACAAGGTCATAGGCAGTACAGTAACATGTAGGCTGGTTGGTTGTAGGATTAACCTGTGTTATGTTTGCTTGTATTCATCCAGCCAGCTGTAAGAGGTTTAGCACCAACTCAACTCTCTCTCATGTTTGTACACTTACTCGCTCTCTCTCTTTTTCTATGTCTTTCTGTCTGTCTCTGTGTCTATCACTCTCTCTCTCTCTCTCTCTCTCTCTCTCTCTCTCTCTCTCTCTCTCTCTCTCTCTCTCTCTCTCTCTCTCTCTCTCTCTCTCTCTCTCTCTCTCTCTCTCTCTCTGTCTCTCTGTCTCTCTCTTCTCTCTCTCTTCTCTCTCTTTCTCTCTGTCTCGCTCTTCTCTCTTCTCTCTCCTTCCTCTGTTTAAATCTGACTGGGTCACTAATCATGACCTAATCTCTCCTAACACACACACATGCAGCATGGACAGAGAGGGAGTAAAGTAGCAGGCAGACATAAAACCCTGCAACTTATCCAGAACGCTGCAGCCCGCCTGCATAAAGTAACATTATCTTTAAGACCATGGTGCTTACCCTAGGAGCAGCAAGAGGAACTGCCCCTCCCCACCTTCAGGCTATGCTCAAACCCTACACCCCAAGCCGAGTACTCTGTTCTGCCACCTCTGGTCTCTTGGCCCTCCCACCCCTACGGGAGGGCAGATCCTGCTCAGCCCAGTCTTCTCTGTCCTGGCACCCCAATGGTGGAACAAGCTTCCCCCTAAAGTCAGGAAAGCGGAGTCCCCGCCCATCTTTTGAAAATGTCTGAAACCCTCCCTCTTTGAAGAGTATCTTAAATAACAGCCAGGCTCAGCCATTACCCTGGAGCAATTAGGGTTAAGTGTCTTTCTCAAGGGCACATCGACAGATTTTTCACCTTGTCGGCTCTGGGATTCAAACTACAACCTTTCGGTTACTGGCCCAACTCTCTAACCGCTAGGCTACCTGCTGCCATAAATGTGACTGTGCCGAAGAATGTTACCACTACACCACTGCTCTCTCTCTCTCTCTCTCTCTGTGTGTGTGTGTGTGTGTGTGTGTGTGTGTGTGTGTGTGTGTGTGTGTGTGTGTGTGTGTGTGTGTGTGTGTGTGTGTGTGCGCGTGCGTGCATGCGTCTTAGTCTGAGTGTGAACCTGTGTGTATGTGTCTGAGTGTGAACCTGTGTGTTTGTGTGTGTGTGAAACTATGTGTGTGTGTGTGTATGTGTGTGTGAACCTATGTGTGTGTGTAAACCTATGTGTGTGTGTGTGAAACTATGTGTGTGTGTGTGTATGTGTGTGTGTGAACCTATGTGTGTGTGTGTGAAACTATGTGTGTGTGTGTAACCCCCCCTGCCTCATTCTACCCCCCCCAGATGACAGGCCTGAGCGTCACTGCAGACGTTGACCAGATGGTGGTGCTACACACCTCCTCCCAGGATGATGTTCTTCTCTACATCCAGAGAGGGGAGCTGTGCCCCGACCAGGACTGCATCGGGGAGCTACTGGGAACGCTCATTGACCACTTCACACGGTCAGTGGCCACGGTCAGCGGGTGTTGGGTTGGGTAAGACCAAGCTGTGCTGGTTAAGCATTCACCGTAGTCAGTGACGACGTGTGTTTACATGGTCAAACCACCCTGAACAAGAATTGAGACAGGGATTGTGTTAGCATGGTCAAACCAGCCTGAACAATGATTGAGACTGGGATTGGGTTTGGGTTGAGACTACGATTGGTGTAGACTACAGCTCTTCAGGGCTTTTCACACTAGCCAACTGTTTCAAGACAAGCTGAGCTGGCCTGGTTATGCTTTCACCATAGTTGCTGGAACCGTGCTGAAAAAGACAATGTGTAAAGAAAATACCAGTCAGCCCGGTTTGTTGGGGTCAGCAGGATAGTGTGAATGGGGTATCAATGTCAAACTTCATTAAAAACTTTTCTTAGGGGCCTCCCGAGTGGCGCAGCGCTCCCAGGCTGTGTCACAGCCGGCCATGACCGGGAGACCCATGAGGCGGTGCACAATTGGCCCAGCGTCATCCGGGTTAGGGGAGTGTTTGGCCTGCCGGGATGTCCTTGTCCCATCGTGCTCTAGCGACTCCTTGTGGCGGGCCGGGTGCCTGCAAGCTGACTTTGGTCGCCAGGTGTACGGTGTTTCCTCCGACACATTGGTGCGGCTGACTTCCGGGTGAAGCGAGCAGTGTGTCAAGAAGCAGTGCGGCTTGGCAGGGTCGTGTTTCGGAGGACATATGGCTCTCGACCTTCGCCTCTCCCGAGTCCGAACGGGAGTTGCAGCGATGACACAAGACTGTAACTACCAATTGGATATCGAGAAAAAGTGTCAAACAAAACTCTTTACTTTTCTCAGATCTTTATTCTAAAGTGTATTTTGATAAGCCTGAATCTGATGTATGATTCATGATGAAATTAATCAATGCCATATTTAAATGTCTAATAATTTGTCATTGTCAGACTGATTTGCATGACCCAGCCCAGGCAGCCCTCCAGTGTTCAGGTCGTGTTTAGCATCAGCTTTCCATCTCCCAATCCTATCCTTAACCATTAGTGGGGGAAATGCAAAACTGACCTCAGATCAGCGTCACATCACCCTGCACCCCACCAGGCAGTTTTGAGGCCTGGCCAGCAGTCTCTCCACTAAGCCTATGGTCCTCCTGCAGTCTCCTCACTAAGCCTATGGTCCTCCTGCAGTCTTTCCACTAACCCTATGGTCCTCCAGCAGTCTCTCCACTAACCATATGGTCCTCCTGCAGTCTCTCCACTAACCCTATGGTCCTCCTGCAGTCTCTCCACTAAGCTTATGGTCCTCCAGCAGTCTCTCCACTAAACCTATGGTCCTCCAGCAGTCTCTCCACTAAGCCTATGGTCCTCCTGCAGTCTCTCCACTAAGCTTATGGTCCTCCTGCAGTCTCTCCACTAAGCTTATGGTCCTCCTGCAGTCTCTTCACTAACCCTATGGTCCTCCAGCAGTCTCTCCACTAAGCCTATGGTCCTCCAGCAGTCTCTCCACTAAGCTTATGGTCCTCCAGCAGTCTCTCCACTAACCCTATGGTCCTCCTGCAGTCTCTCCACTAAGCTTATGGTCCTCCTGCAGTCTCTCCACTAACCCTATGGTCCTCCAGCAGTCTCTCCACTAAGCTTATGGTCCTCCTGCAGTCTCTCCACTAAGCTTATGGTCCTCCTGCAGTCTCTCCACTAACCCTATGGTCCTCCAGCAGTCTCTCCACTAACCCTATGGTCCTCCAGCAGTCTCTCCACTAAGCTAATGGTCCTCCTGCAGTCTCTTCACTAACCCTATCGTCCTCCAGCAGTCTCTCCACTAAGCTAATGGTCCTCTAGCAGTCTCTCCACTAACCCTATGGTCCTCCTGCAGTCTTTCCACTAACCCTATGGTCCTCCAGCAGTCTCTCCACTAAGCTTATGGTCCTCCTGCAGTCTCTCCACTAAGCCTATGGTCCTCCTGCAGTCTCTCCACTAACCCTATGGTCCTCCAGCAGTCTCTCCACTAACCCTATGGTCCTCCAGCAGTCTCTCCACTAACCCTATGGTCCTCCTGCAGTCTCTCCACTAAGCCTATGGTCCTCCTGCAGTCTCTCCACTAAGCCAATGGTCCTCCTGCAGTCTCTCCACTAAGCCTATGGTCCTCCTGCAGTCTCTCCACTAAGCCTATGGTCCTCCAGAAGTCTCTCCACTAAGCTTATGGTCCTCCTGCAGTCTCTCCACTAACACTATGGTCCTCCTGCAGTCTCTCCACTAAGCCTATGGTCCTCCTGCAGTCTCTAACAGCACCCATCCCAAATGGATTAGTTTCCTAAGTCTTGATCCTCAAATCCAGTCAGGGCTATGCTGACTTACTGACTTAAAAACACCAGAGACCTTCCCCCTACTTCTTCTCATTGTACTGTCTGTTAGTTTTCTGTTCTAACCTCTGAATCGTCATTTACACTATCCAAATATAGTCTCATATAATATGTGCTGTAGATACAAATTCCTCATGTCCATTAGTCCATTATTTATCACTCATGTGTCTATATCGTCTCACATACTGTAGATAAATGGCAGGCCTGTGTGGGATACAAGATCAGTTTTGTCTGTGCAGCAGCCTGCCACCTCATGAATGTGCTGGTATCTTGTGCATTTTCTCACAATATAGATGGACAGAGACCCCCTGGGGAGAGGCTTATAGGACCACGGCCAGCTGGTCGGAAGCTGTACCAGGCTGAGTTTGTGTATGTGTGTGTGTGTGTGCGTGTATGTGTGTGTGTGTGTGTGCGTTTCTGTGTGTGTGTGTGTGTGTGTTTGTGTGTGCGTTTCTGTGTGCGTTTCTGTGTGTGTGTGTGTGTGTGCATTTCTGTGTGTGTGTGTTTCTGTGTTTGTGTGTGTGTGTGTGTGTGTGTGTGTTGTAATGAGAGACATGCTCCTGGTGGTGAGTCTATGGGTCTGGATTTGTGTTGGGGAAGGGAGTCAGTCAGTCAGTGACACAGGGTCCATACAGCAGCTGTGTGTCTCTTGCTGCTGATCGAAGCAGCGGGCGTCGAAGGGAGCGTTAGAGCGGTGGCCATTGAGAAAGGCTAATCAGTGTACCGGTCCATCTGCCTGCGTGACCTCTGTGTGCCTTTGTGCCACCATCTAGGGTTCATGACCCCTACCGGTTCTCATCAAAAGGGAGAATTGGAGACTTTGAGTCGGGGGCTTGGGGGGTTGCCGACTACAGAAGTGTGTGTGAGGGGGTGAGTGTGTGTAAGCATGTGCGAGGGGGTGGAGGAGAACGGCAGATGACAATACAAACACCTTATTATTCCCCCTCTCTCTCTCTCTCTCTCTCTCTCTCTCTCTCTCTCTCTCTCTGTCTCTCTCTCTCTCTCTCTCTGTCTCTCTCTCTCTCTCTCTCTCTCTCTCTCTCTCTCTCTCCATGTCTCTCTCTCTCTCTCTCTCTCTCTCTCTGTCTCTCTCTCTCTGTCTCTCTCTCTCTCTCTCTTTCTCTCTCTGTCTCTCTCTCTCTCTCTCTCTCTCTCTCTCTCTCTCTCTCTCTCTCTCTCTCTCTCTCTCTCTCTCTCTCTCTCTCTCTCTCTCTCTCTCTCTCTCTCTCTCTCTCTCTCTCTCTCTGTCTCTGTCTCTCTCTCTCCCTCTCTCTCTCAGTCTCTCTCTCTCTCTCTCTCTCTCTCTCTCTCTCTCTCTCTCTCTCTCTTCTCTGTCTCTGTCTCTCTCTCTCTCTCTCTCTCTCTCTCTCTCTCTCTCTCTCTCTCTCTCTCTCTCTCTCTCTCTCTCTCTCTCTCTCTCTCTCTCTCTCTCTCTGTCTCTCTGTCTCTCTCTCTCTCTCTCTCTCTCTCTCAATTCAATTTCAATTTAAGGGCTTTATTGGCATGGGAAACGTGTGTTAACATTGCCAAAGCAAGTGAAGTAGATAGTAAACAAAAGTGAAATAAACAATAAATATTAACAGTAAACATTACACTCAGAAGTTTCAAAAGAATAAAGACATTTCAAATGTCATATTATGTATATATACAGTGTTGTAACAATGTGCAAATAGTTAAAGTACAAATGGGAAAATAAATAAACATAAATATGGGTTGTATTTACAATGGTGTTTGTTCTTCACTGGTTGCCCTTTTCTTGTGGCAACAGGTCACAAATCTTGCAGCTGTGATGGCACACTGTGGTTTTTCACCCAGTAGATAAGGGAGTTTATCAAAATTGGGTTTGTTTTCGAATTCTTTGTGGATCGCTGTAATCTGAGGGAAATATGTGTCTCTAATATGGTCATACATTTGGCAGGAGGTTAGGAAGTGCAGCTCAGTTTCCACCTCATTTTGTGGGCAGTGTGCACATAGCCTGTCTTCTCTTGAGAGCCAGGTCTGCCTACGGCGGCCTTTCTCAATAGCAAGGCTATGCTCACTGAGTCTGTACATAGTCAAAGCTTTCCTTAAGTTTGGGTCAGTCACAGTGGTCAAGTATTCTGCCACTGTGTACTCTCTGTTTAGGGCCAAATAGCATTCTAGTTTGCTCTGTTTTTTTGTTTGTTCTTTCCAATGTGTCAAGTAATTCTCTTTTTGTTTTCTCATGATTTGGTTGGGTCTAGTTGTGTTGTTGTTGTTGTTGTCCTGGGGCTGTGTGGGGTCTGTTTGTGTTTGTGAACAAAGCCCCAGGACAAGCTTACTTAGGGGACTCTTCTCCAAGTTCATCTCTCTGTAGGTGATGGCTTTGTTATGGAAGGTTTGGGAATCGCTTCCTTTTAAGTGGTTATAGAATTTAACGGCTCTTTTCTGGATTTTGATAATTAGCGGGTATTGGCCTAATTCTGCTCTGCATGCATTATTTGGTGTTTTACGTTGTACACGGAGGATGTTTTTGCAGAATTCTGCATGCAGAGTCTCAATTTGGTGTTTGTCCCATTTTGTGAATTCTTGGTTGGTGAGCGGACCCCAGACCTCAGAACCATAAAGGGCAATGGGTTCTATAACTGATTCAAGTATTTTTAGCCAGATCCTAATTGGTATGTCAAATTTTATGTTCCTTTTGATGGCATAGAAGGCCCTTCTTGCCTTGTCTCTCAGATCGTTCACAGCTTTGTGGAAGTTACCTGTGGCACTGATGTTTAGGCCGAGGTATGTATAGTTTTTTGTGTGCTCTAGGGCAACGGTGTCTAGATGGAATTTGTTTTTGTGGTCCTGGCAACTGGACCTTTTTTGGAACACCATTATTTTTGTCTTACTGAGATTTACTGTCAGGGCCCAGGTCTGACAGAATCTGTGCAGAAGATCTAGGTGCTGCTGTAGGCCCTCCTTGGTTGGTGACAGGAGCACCAGATCGTCAGCAAACAGAAGACATTTGACTTCAGATTCTAGTAGGGTGAGGCCGGGTGCTGCAGACTGTTCTAGTGCCCTCGCCAATTCGTTGATATATATGTTGAAGAGCGTGGGGCTTAAACTGCATCCCTGTCTCACCCCACGGCCCTGTGGAAAGAAATGTGTGTGTTTTTTGCCAATTTTAACCGCACACTTGTTGTTTGTGTACATGGATTTTATAATGTCGTATGTTTTTCCCCCAACCCCACTTTCCATCAATTTGTATAGCAGACCCTCATGCCAAATTGAGTCAAAAGCTTTTTTGAAATCAACAAAGCATGAGAAGACTTTGCCTTTGTTTTGGTTTGTTTGTTTGTCAATTAGGGTGTGCAGGGTGAATACGTGGTCTGTCGTACGGTAATTTGGTAAAAAGCCAATTTGACATTTGCTCAGTACATTGTTTTCACTGAGGAAATGAACTAGTCTGCTGTTAATGATAATGCAGAGGATTTTCCCAAGGTTGCTGTTGACGCATATCCCACGGTAGTTATTGGGGTCAAATTTGTCTCCACTTTTGTGGATTGGGGTGATCAGTCCTTGGTTCCAGATGTTGGGGAAGATGCCAGAGCTAAGGATGATGTTAAAGAGTTTAAGTATAGCTAATTGAAATTTGTGGTCTGTATATTTTA
Source organism: Coregonus clupeaformis (assembly GCF_020615455.1). Taxonomy (NCBI): domain Eukaryota; kingdom Metazoa; phylum Chordata; class Actinopteri; order Salmoniformes; family Salmonidae; genus Coregonus; species Coregonus clupeaformis. Next base: position 63,249,535 of record NC_059208.1, on the reverse strand, counting down.
TCATTTCATTGAGGATACCATCAACACCACATGACTTTTTGGGTTGGAGGGTTTGTATTTTATCCTGTAGTTCATTCAATGTAATTGGAGAATCCAGTGGGTTCTGGTAGTCTTTAATAGTTGATTCTAAGATTTGCATCTCTAAGATTTGCATTTGCATCTCTCTCTCTCTCTCTCTCTCTCTCTCTCTCTCTCTCTCTCTCTCTCTCTCTCTATCTCTCTCTCTCTGTCTCTGTCTCTGTCTCTCTCTCTCCCTCTCTGTCTCTCTCTCTCTCTCTCTCTCTCTCTCTCTCTCTCTCTCTCTCTCTCTCTCTCTCTCTCTCTCTCTCTCTCTCTCTCTCTCTCTCTCTCTCTCTCTCTCTCTCTCTCTCTCTCTCTCTCTCTCTCTCTCTCTCTCTCTCTCTCTCTCTCTCTTTTTCATCAACCCTTTCTGCCAGGAAGTCAGTCCCAAGACAACTAGAGTCATCCCCCAGTCAGGCCTCTTCTCACATGGCTGTGGAGAATGGTTTGGTCTTAGAGGGAGAGTGAGAGAGTGAGTCAATGGAGCAATTGTGCTACCAGTCTGTTTCTCTCTGCCCCCGAGACAAACATTGATACTTATTATGTGTGTGTGTCAGTGAGAGAGCAGAGCTGTTTCAATCTGGGTCAATGGGGTCAGTATTAGTGGTAAACCAGGTGAAATGTCTCCACTGAAGAACGGCTGTCTGGTTTACTTTCTTCCTACATCCCTCTCTCTTTCTCTCTACAGAGCACATTCCTCCTCTTCCCTCTCTCTTCCTCCTCCATCCCATCACTCTTTCTTGTTGTATACCCCCTCCCCTCCCTCTCTCTCTCTCTCTCTCTCTCTCTCTCAATTCAATTCAATAGACTTTATTGACATGGCAAGTAAAATTACTTACATTGTCAAAGTATACATATGACAAAAATGGTGGGACCAACAGCAATAATAATAGTAGTAGTGGAAATGGGATTACCATTAGCAGCAACTACAACAACAATATTAATGAGAATAACAATACATTAAAGCAATAGTAGTCGACCAATCTCAACATGACTGAGAAGACACATTACATGCTATGAAAGCCAAAACAAAACAGGAAATATTATTGACATTACATTACACTTTTCACTGGCTGTCCCTCAGGTTGTGGCAGGAGGACACATATTTGGCTGCCAAAATTGCACATTTTGGCTTTTCACCCAATAAATATTAGATTTTTTCTTCCTCTTTTATAGTTTCAAATTCTTTGTACTGAATGATAATTTTGGGAAAAAAAGATTCTCTTAGGTCTGAGTATTTGTCACAGTGTAATAGGAAATGCAGCTCTGTCTCTACCTCTCCCCGGGGGCAGAGTGAGCACAGCCTGTCCTCTCTGGGCAGCCAGGTTTGCCTGTGACGACCGGTCTCTATAGCCAGACTGTGCTCACTGAGTCTGTACCTAGTCATTGTTTTCCTCAGTTTTCTATCAGTCACAGTGGTCAGATAGTCTGCCACCATGTACTGTCTGTTTAGAGCCAAATAGCATTTATTTAACCTTTATTTAACCAGGAAGGGCTCATTGAGATTTAAAATCTCTTTTTCAAGAGCGTCCTGGCCAAGATAGGCAGCACCAAGTCATTACAAAAAATTACAGACAGACAACATGAAAAACTACAAGTAATCTAGTAAAAACCATTCATGAATTCACAAGAGTATAACAATATAAAAAACAGCAAATTAAAAACTGTCATGAGCCCTCTCACTCCACCGGGTTACCACCTTAATTGGTTTCCACTATCTTCCACTCTGCTCACCTCCCTCTCTCTACTCAGCCTAACTAGCTCCACCTGTCCCTGCTCTGCTCGGCTCTAATTACTCTGCCAGCTGCGCTGCATTACCCACTAACCTCTCCCAGTATTTAAGGCCCTGTCTTTCAGCTCTCCGGTGTCAGATCGTCTGCAAAGCTCACACCCGGAACCTGTTTGCTCGCGCTTCTGGCTCACCCTGGTTTTGTGACCCCGGACCTGCCTGTTTATTGGATACTCTTCTGCCTTAGGAGATCCAGACCTGCTTCTGCCATTCCGACTCCTGACTACTCTTCAATCCCGGTAACTCTGACCAGCCTTCTGCCTTGCTACTACGTATTTTGGATTCCCTTGAACTGTACTGCTGCCTGGTTTTATTCCGCCCTGTTGTGTCTGTGTCTCCCCCCAGGACTTCTGGACCACCCACCACCGGCTTCATAGGACGCATCGCTGCCACTGGGGGGGCACAGACCCAGCGCATTGGACGGGATCCCTGTTACCCCTGGAGCCTTCATTCACTCCCTACTTCCCTTTTCCCTTAAGTTTAATAAACTTTCTGGTGTGACGCAATTGTGGTCCTCTGGTCGTCTGTCTGAATCGTGACAGTACGATCTGACCATTATGGACTCAGCGCACACTTTCCCCGACATGGAAACCGATGAGCATGAGCAGCAGTTCCAGCAGCAGCAACAACAACTCGCCATGCTCATTCAACTCCTCACCAACCTTACCCCAGCCAGTCTGCCCACCAGCCCAGCCCCCGAGTTACCTGCCCCGGTCATTGCAGCCGCTGCTCCGAACCCAAGATTGGAAACCCCGAGCGGTTCAACGGCGATTCAACCCAGGTCCGGCCATTCCTGACTAGCTGCCGACTTCAGTTCTCCTTGCAGCCAAGGACCTTCGCCACGGAGGGGGCTAAAGTTGGGTATGCCATCACTCACCTGACGGGCCGAGCTCGACTCTGGGGAACAGCAGAGTTCGAACGTCAAACCCCCGCATGTGCAACCTTCGACCTGTTTGCTGAGGAGATGCTGAAGGTGTTTGACCTGGATTCACCCACCGCAGAGGCGTCTCGTGAACTGTTCAGTATTCGACAAGGCAGACGTACAGTCGCAGACCATTCCATCGACTTCCGAACCCTGGCTAGACGAAGTTCTTGGAACACACCACCGTTGGTGGACGCGTTCTTCCATAGTTTGGCTGACTATATCAAGGACGAGTTGGTCTCCCATGAACTGCCTTCCACTCTTGATGAAGCCATCGCACTGACTGTCAGGATCGACAGAAGGATACAGACCCGTCGTCGTGAGAGGGGGCGCCAAGGTCCACCTACTACCGGCATTCGGAGAGATCCGACTGGGCTCCTGTCAACTACTGCCACTCACCCAGGTCAGCTTGATCAGTCTGAGCCTATGGAGATTGGGCGAGCCTCCCTCACTCCTGCAGAGCGCCAGCGCCGCTTCACCTCAAACCTCTGCCTCTATTGTGGAGGTGATGGACATCGTGTGGTAACCTGCCCTTTAAAGGGCCGAAGCTCACCGGGCGTAGGGGGAGTCCGGTCGAGTTCAATGACCATCCAGTCCTCCGACCGCAAACCCCTGCTGCAAGTTCACCTCCGCCTCTCTGACTCAACTCACACCCTGGCTGCTCTGGTGGATTCTGGCGCCGAAGCCAACATAATGGACGTCAAGCTGGCACGCCAACTGGGACTGGAGAACCTCCGTTTGACACCTCCTATTCCTGCCCGGGCACTGGACGGACACTTACTCGGATCGGTCACTCATGTCACGGCCCCGGTCTCGATGGGTCTGTCCGGAAACCATCAAGAAACTATCCAGTTTCACCTGCTCCCCTCTCCAGGCCAACCCCTCATCCTGGGTTACCCATGGCTCCGCTCGGCACAACCCTCAGCTCGACTGGGTGACCGGGGTGATCAGGGAGTGGGGAGAGGACTGCCACCGAACCTGCCTGCTTGCTGCCGCACTACCCCCTCGGCCAGTACCTACTAACTCCGCTCCGGACCTCTCCAATGTCCCAGAATGCTACCATGGTCTCAGAGAGGTGTTTAACAAAGCAAGAGCCACATCTCTGCCCCCTCACCGACCGTACGACTGTGCCATCGACCTCCTCCCTGGAACAGCTCCTCCAAGGGGTCGTCTTTATTCGTTGTCTGCTCCTGAAAGAAAGTCCATGGAGGACTACATCAATGGCTCTCTGTCCGCAGGATTAATCCGTTCATCTTCATCTCCTGCTGGTGCTGGCTTCTTCTTTGTGGGGAAGAAGGACGGATCTCTTCGCCCCTGCATCGACTACAGGGGACTCAACGACATCACAGTGAAAAACCGTTACCCTCTGCCTCTGCTCACCTCTGCTTTTGAGTTGCTCCAGGGAGCCACTGTTTTTACCAAGTTGGATCTCAGAAACGCTTACCACCTAGTGCGGATCCGGGAGGGAGATGAATGGAAAACCGCATTCAATACACCAACAGGCCACTACGAGTATCTGGTTATGCCTTTTGGCCTCACCAATGCTCCTGCTGTGTTCCAGGCTCTAGTGAATGATGTACTGCGGGACATGTTAAACAAGTTTGTCTTCGTTTACCTGGATGACATCTTAATTTACTCCAGAAACCTGTCTGAACACACCCGCCATGTCCAGCAAGTCCTTCATCGTCTTCTGGAGAATTCCCTCTACGCCAAGGCAGAGAAATGTGAGTTTCACGTCAAGACAGTGGCCTTCCTGGGGTACATAGTGGCAGAAGGAAGTATCCAAATGGATCCTGCCAAAGTATCAGCAGTCACTTCGTGGCCAGTTCCGGAGAACAGAAAGAAGCTGCAACAGTTTCTGGGGTTTGCTAACTTCTATAGGAAGTTTATCCGGAACTACAGTACCGTTGCTGCCCCTCTCACTGCTCTAACCAGCACCAAGCAACCCTTCACCTGGACCCCAGCAGCCGACAAAGCCTTCAGTACCCTCAAGGTGAGGTTCACCTCCGCTCCCATCCTCCAGATGCCTGATGTGGACCGGCAATTCATTGTGGAGGTGGACGCCTCGGATGTGGGAGTTGGTGCTGTGATTTCTCAGTGGGCTGCGGAGGATAGGAAGCTCCATCCCTGTGCCTTTTTCTCACGTCGGTTGTCCCCCTCTGAGTGCAATTACGACATAGGGAACCGTGAGCTGCTGGCTGTGAAGCTTGCCTTGGAGGAGTGGCGTCACTGGCTGGAGGGGTCCACCATTCCATTTCTCGTTTGGACCGATCATAAGAACTTGGAGTACATCCGCACGGCCAAACGGTTGAACTCCAGGCAGTCCCGCTGGGCCCTGTTCTTCACCAGGTTTAATTTCACTCTGTCATACCGGCCTGGATCACGCAACACCAAGCCAGACGCCCTCTCCCGTCAATTCCAGAAGGATGACACCCCCTCCAAGGACCCTGTGTCGATTCTGCCAAGTCCCTGCATCGTTGCAGCTCTGACCTGGGCTGTTGAGGAACAGGTGCTGGAGGCTCTCCGTAACCAGCCAGGTCCCAGCACTTGCCCAGCTGACCGCCTTTTTGTCCCCGAAGACCTGAGGTCCCAGGTCATTCAGTGGGGACATGACTCCCGCCTAGCTTGTCACCCTGGCTCCACCCGCACTTACAACCTGCTCGCCCAGAGGTTCTGGTGGCCCTCTCTGAGGAAGGATGTACGGGAATTCGTCCAAGCCTGCCCCATCTGCAACCAACACAAGTCGTCCTGCCAGCCCCCAGCCGGATTGCTGCAGCCCCTGCCTGTGCCCAGACGTCCCTGGTCTCACATCGCCCTTGACTTTGTCACGGGGCTGCCCCCTTCAAGTGGCATGACCGTCATTCTCACCATCGTTGACCGTTTCAGCAAGATGGCACACTTCATTCCCCTCCCCAAGCTCCCAACCGCCAAGGAGACCGCCCAGGTGGTCCTGGAACACGTCTTCCGGATCCACGGACTGCCAAGGGATGTTGTTTCTGACCGTGGTCCACAATTCTCCTCCGCTTTTTGGAAGGAGTTCTGTCACCTGCTGGGAGCCACAGTCAGTCTGACTTCCGGATTCCATCCCCAATCCAATGGGCAGTCAGAGCGGGCTAATCAGGAGCTCGAGAAGGCACTGCGATGCATGACTTCACGCAACCCCCACTCCTGGTCGCAGCAATTGACATGGGTGGAGTACGCACACAATTCTCTGACCTGCTCTGCCATCGGTATGTCCCCTTTCCAATGTGTTTATGGATACCAGCCTCCTCTATTTGCCAGCCAGGAGGAGGAGGTTACTTGCCCATCTGCACTTGCTTTTGCCCGTCGATGTCGCCGCACCTGGTCACAAGCCCGAGCCACACTCCTCAGGTCCGTTGCCAGCTACACTACCGGGGCCAACCGTCGGAGAATTCCTGCTCCCACCTACCATGTTGGTCAAAGGGTGTGGTTGTCATCGAAGAACCTGCCACTCAGGGTGGAGTCGCAGAAGCTGGCACCTCGGTTCATTGGCCCATTCCCTATCATAAGAGTGATTAGCCCAACTGCTGTCCGGCTCCAACTGCCTAATTCCCTGAGGGTGCACCCCACTTTCCATGTGTCTAAGATTAAGCCCATCCATGAGAGTCCGCTGGTCCCTGCTGCGCCTGGTCCTCCTCCTCCACGGCTCGTCGATGGTGGTCTGGTTTACACCGTCCGCCGCCTGCTTCGGTCCAGACGGAGGGGTAGGGGTCTCCAGTACCTCATTGACTGGGAGGGCTATGGACCTGAGGAAAGGACCTGGGTGCCAGCTAGTCGGATTGTGGATAGGACTCTCATCACCGCTTTCCACCAACGGCATCCTGATCAACCTGCAATCCGTAGGGGCCGCCCCAGAGGGGTCCCTAACCGTCCGGCCCGCTCGGCTTCCTGTCCTGTGCCTGATCCTGTCTCGGGACCTGTCCCATCTCCCGACCACGGCCCTCCGGCTTCCTCCGAGGATGAGGACGTTCACTCGGACCGTTCGGAGGAGTTCTAGCCCTCCTCCGGCTCCCCTCCTCCCGCCCGGCGTGGTGTTGCTCTTGGGACTTCTGGGGCCGTCCCTTGGGGGGTTCTGTCATGAGCCCTCTCACTCCACCGGGTTACCACCTTAATTGGTTTCCACTATCTTCCACTCTGCTCACCTCCCTCTCTCTACTCAGCCTAACTAGCTCCACCTGTCCCTGCTCTGCTCGGCTCTAATTACTCTGCCAGCTGCGCTGCATTACCCACTAACCTCTCCCAGTATTTAAGGCCCTGTCTTTCAGCTCTCCGGTGTCAGATCGTCTGCAAAGCTCACACCCGGAACCTGTTTGCTCGCGCTTCTGGCTCACCCTGGTTTTGTGACCCCGGACCTGCCTGTTTATTGGATACTCTTCTGCCTTAGGAGATCCAGACCTGCTTCTGCCATTCCGACTCCTGACTACTCTTCAATCCCGGTAACTCTGACCAGCCTTCTGCCTTGCTACTACGTATTTTGGATTCCCTTGAACTGTACTGCTGCCTGGTTTCATTCCGCCCTGTTGTGTCTGTGTCTCCCCCCAGGACTTCTGGACCACCCACCACCGGCTTCATAGGACGCATCGCTGCCACTGGGGGGCACAGACCCAGCGCATTGGACGGGATCCCTGTTACCCCTGGAGCCTTCATTCACTCCCTACTTCCCTTTTCCCTTAAGTTTAATAAACTTTCTGGTGTGACGCAATTGTGGTCCTCTGGTCGTCTGTCTGAATCGTGACAAAAACATTAACAGGTCAGGGAATCAGCCTCAAAATCCTTCATCAGAGATTTAAAAACACCAATCGGGACAAGTTCTTCCAGTTTAAAATTATTTTGTAAGGTGTTCCAAGACAATGGCGCAGAGTACATAAAAGACCTTTTACCAAATTCAGTTCGGACATTTGGAACAGTTAGCAGGATAAAGTCCAGTGAACGAAGAGAGTACCCACCACATTTCTGAACAATAAAAATGCCCAAATAAAAGGTAGTAAACCCAAAATGGCTTTGTAAATAAAAGTATACCAGTGACTGAGCCTACGAGTGACTAGAGAAGGCCAGCCAACCCTGGTATACAAAGTACAGTGGTGCGTAAGGGTTTTGCAGTTTAAAATAAATCTCAAAGTACCATGATAAAGAGTGTCAATTGATCTCAAACACTGAGCGGAAGCATTCATATATAAAATATCCCCATAGTCTAGTAAAGGCATAAATGTAGCTGATACTAGCCTCCTTCTGGCTTCAAAAGAAAAACAGGCCTTATTCCTAAAATAAAATCCCAATTTCAGCTTCAATTTTTTTGTAAGTTGTTGAATATGCAATTTAAAAGAGAGGCCGTCATCAATTAGAATTCCAAGATATTTATATGAGGTTACAACCTCAATCTCCTTGCCCTGACAGGTAGTAACAGGTGAAAGGTTCAGAGGTCTATTTCTTGCATTAGAAAACACCATTAGTTTAGTTTTGTCAGTATTGAGGATAAGCTTCAATTGACACAAGGTATGTTGAACAGTATAAAAAGCCGTTTGCAAGTTCTGGAAAGCTTTTGTAAGAGATGAGGCACAACAGTAAATAACAGTATCATCAGCATAAAAATGAAGTTGTGCATTTTGGACATTTTTGTCTAAATCATTAATATAAATAGTGAATAAGAGAGGACCAAGTATTGAAGTTTACTTTGATTTTTTGTGGTGTCTTTCCAATAGGTGATATATTTTTCTTTTTTCTTTGTGATGATTTGGTTGGGCCAGATTTTCTGAGTGCTGTCCTGAGGCTCTATGAGGTTGGTTTTCGTTAGTGAACTGAGCCTCAGAACCAGCTGGCTGAGGGGACTCTTCTCTTGTTTCATCTCTTGACATAGTAGAGCTGTGTGATGGAATGTTTTGGGGTCACTTGTTTTTAGATGGTTGTAAAATTTGATGGCTCTTTTTTCTATTCGAATAAGGAGGGGGTATTGGCCCAATTCTGCTCTACATGCGTTATTTGGAGTTTTTCTTTGCACTTGCAATACAGTCTTGCAAAACTCTGCATGCAGTATTTCGATTGGATGTTTGTCCCATTTGGTAAATTCAGTATTAGAGAGCGGACCCCATACTTCGCTGCCATATAGAGCAATTGGTTCTATAACTGATTGGAAAATTTTGAGCCAGATTCTAATTGGAATTTCGATTTTAATATTCCTTTTAATGGCATAGAATGCTCTTCTTGCTTTGTCTCTCAGCTCATTCACAGCCATGTGAAAGCTACCTGTGTTGCTGATATTTAGTCCTAGATACGTGTCATTTTTGGTGTGTTCTAATAGAACTGTGTCCAAATAGAATTTATATTTGTCATCCTGATTTCCGGACCTTTTTTGGAATATCATTATATTCGTTTTTTTTAGATTAACGGTCAGGGCCCAGGTCTGACAGAATCTGTGCAGATGATCTAGATGCTGCTGTAACCCCTCCTTAGTGGGAGACAGTAGCACCAGGTCATCTGCGTACAGCAGACACTTGATTTCAGTGTTGTGTAGGGTGAGACCAGGTGCTGCCGATTCTTCTAATGTTTTTGCCAATTCGTTAATGTAGATGTTAAATAGTGTTGGACTTATTGGGCAGCCCTGTTTCACTCCACGTCCCTGAGAGATGAAGTCTGTTTGCTTGTTGCCGATTTTAATCGCACATTTGTTTTTGGTGTACATTGATTTAATAACATCATATGTTTTCCCTCCAATACCACTTTCTATTAGTTTGTAAAAAAAATACCTTTGTGCCAAATTGAATCAAATGCTTTCTTGAAGTCTACAAAACACGAGTAGATTTTGCCTTTGTTTTGATTTACTTGTTTGTCAATTAGAGTCTGGAGGGTGTAAATGTGGTCTGTTGTACGATAATTTTTTACAAATCCAATCTGGCTTCTGCTTAGGACGTTGTGTTCATCAAGGAAATTATGTAGTCTGCTGTTTATGATACTGCAGAGAATTTTGTTGTTAACGTTGCTGTTAACGCAAATTCCTCTGTAATTATTTGGGTCAAATTTGTCTCCATTTTTATAAATTGGTGTGATCAATCCTTGGTTCCAAATATCGGGGAAAATACCTGCAGTTACGATAATGTTGAAGAGTTTGAGTATAGCCAATTTGAATTTGTGGTCTGTATATTTGATCATTTCATTTAAAATACCATCAGCACCACAGGCCTTTTTGGGTTGGAGAGTGCAAAGTTTTTCCAATAATTCTTGTTCTGTAATTGGGGTATCCACAGGATTCTGATAGTCTTTGACTGCTGATTCAAGGATTTGTAATTTTTCTTGTATATTTGTTGTTCTGGGCTCTTTGTTATATTGCTGTAGAGGTTTGCAAAGTGATTTCTCCACATATCCCCATTTTGGATAGCCAATTCCTCATTATGAGGTTTGTTTAATTTATTCCAATTCTCCCAGAAGTGGTTTGATTCTATGGATTCCTCAATCACATCCAGCTGATTTCTAATGTGCTGTTCCTTTTTTGTTCTTAGGGTGTGTTTGTATTGCTTCAGTGTTTCCCCATATTGAAGACGTATATTTTTGTTGTCTGGGTCTCTGTGTTTATGATTAGACATATTTCTCAATGACTTTCTTAGATTTTTGCAATCATTATCAAACCATTTTTCATGATCTATTATTTTTGGTTTGCTCTTATGTTTCTTTAGATTAGCCAAGGAGGCTAATTTGTCAAATATAAAGTTTATGTTCCAAACGGCCAAATTTATACCTTCATTGGTGTAGGAGAATGTTAATGCTAAAAAGTTGTCCAGGGAGAGATTGTATTTTTTGGATACTAATTGCTTTTTGGTAGATTTCTGTACTGTTTGCACTCCATCTACAGGTCTGTTTAGTACCATGTAATTCATTGGGCCGTGATGCTTCAAGGTTGGGTTCTGCTCTTCTCAGATACACTGTGATTTTACTGTGGTCAGAGAGAGGTGTTAGTGGGCTGACTGTGAAGGCTCTGAGAGACTCTGGGTTAAGGTCTGTGATGAAGTAGTCTACAGTACTGCTGCCAAGGGATGAGCTGTAGGTGTACCTACCAAAAGAGTCCCCTCTTAACCTACCATTGACTATGTACAGACCCAGTGTTCGACAGAGCTTCAGGAGAGGGAGCCTCTCTCTCTCTCTCTCTCTCTCTCTCTCTCTTCCTGTCACCTGAGCCTAAGCTGACATATGAATGAGCCGTGTGTGTGAATAGTTAGCGTGTGTGTGTGTGTGTGTGTGTATTGGGGGGTTTAGACCCCTTATGGACCATCTGCTGAGACAGCTGGGAGTATGTTACAGGACAAGGACTGAGGGTTGGAGATTGAGGGTTTGGTCAGCCCCTGATCTGAAAGATTGGGTCTTCCTACTCCGCTCTTTTCTAAACTTAACTTGTGTTTTAGGTCGTGAAAGGCATCATCCTATCCTGAAATAGCCTGTTCTTCCTCCTCCTCCCCCTACTCTACCCTTCTCCCTCAGTGGCTGTCCTTGATAAACTTGTGTCCTTGTTGAGAGAGGCGAGCCATGGCCCTCCCTGCAAAGGAAATGGGGGCAGCACTTTACCTCTCTATTTTTGGTCCAACATGCCCTTCTCTCTCTCTCTCTCTCTCTCTCTCTCTACCCAGTTATCTCTCTCTCTGTCTCTCTCTCTCTCTCTACCCATTTCTCTCTCTCTCTCTCTGTCTCTCTCCTGGCCATGCGTGACTGTCCTTCAGTGTTAACCCAAAGCCTTGATCCTTAAAATCACATATCAAGTACAAAAGCTGTGAACAACTTCTCCCACACTCCTCCTCTCCTCCTCTCCTCCATGGATTAACAGGAGGAGAAAAGTAAGTCCTAATTTGTCAGTCATTTCTAAAATCTAAAAGGGAGTCAAAGCCAATTTGATTAGTGCCAATTCTGAAAGGAGATTCCAAAGTTGTATATAGTCAATAGACTTATCAATCGAACTTATATACCCTTGGTGGAATAGTTTCAACTAAAGATATATGTTTTTAAAACATTCAGCTTGCAAGGCATGTGAGATAGAGAGAGAGCCAGAGAGTGAGTGAACAAGCTCTGCCATCTTTCCATGAGGATGTTTTCACATCAAACAGTTCAGCTAAATTCCACACAGACATTCTGGCTCCTAGGAAGCTACTATGGCCAAGTTCATTCCTGGTAGTCTAGTATCATGGCCCAGTTCCTTCCTGGTAGTCTAGTATCCTGGCCCAGTTCATTCCTGGTAGTCTAGTATCATGGCCCAGTTCCTTCCTGGTAGTCTAGTGTCATGGCCCAGTTCCTTCCTGGTAGTCTAGTGTCATGGCCCAGTTCATTCCTGGTAGTCTAGTATCATGGCCCAGTTCCTTCCTGGTAGTCTAGTGTCATGGCCCAGTTCCTTCCTGGTAGTCTAGTATCATGGCCCAGTTCATTCCTGGTAGTCTAGTATCCTGGCCCAGTACCTTCCTGGTAGTCTAGTATCCTGGCCCAATTCCTTCCTGGTAGTCTAGTGTCATGGCCCAGTTCATTCTTGGTAGTCTAGTATCATGGCCCAGTTCCTTCCTGGTAGTCTAGTGTCATGGCCCAGTTCCTTCCTGGTAGTCTAGTATCATGGCCCAGTTCCTTCCTGGTAGTCTAGTATCCTAGCCCAGTTCCTTCCTGGTAGTCTAGTATCCTGGCCCAATTCCTTCCTGGTAGTCTAGTGTCATGGCCCAGTTCATTCTTGGTAGTCTAGTATCATGGCCCAGTTCCTTCCTGGTAGTCTAGTGTCATGGCCCAGTTCCTTCCTGGTAGTCTAGTATCATGGCCCAATTCCTTCCTGGTAGTCTAGTGTCATGGCCCAGTTCCTTCCTGGTAGTCTAGTATCCTGGCCCAATTCCTTCCTGGTAGTCTAGTGTCATGGCCCAGTTCATTCTTGGTAGTCTAGTATCATGGCCCAGTTCCTTCCTGGTAGTCTAGTGTCATGGCCCAGTTCCTTCCTGGTAGTCTAGTATCATGGCCCAATTCCTTCCTGGTAGACTAGTGTCATGGCCCAGTTAATTCCTGGTAGTCTAGTCTGACAACAGAGGCCTCTAAACTCACACAGTAAGCTACTGACCCTGAGGCTGAGAGCAGCGCAGCATCAAAACACCCCTTTGTGGACGCCAAGCCAACGACAGCCATGTCACATGTCACAGATGGATTTCAGAGAACCTTTGGTGTCCCTACTCACACTAGCTTATATGATTATTATGAGCTGACTTGTTTTGGATGTATCTATAAACTGAGTTGCTTTGATGGAAAACTACTATGATAGATTTGTTTAAATGATGGACTGTGCTTAATTTGATCTCCAGTGGTGGAAGTGGTTACATTTGTGCTGAAAGACTTCCAATATAATGACGGTGGAGGCTAACATCAAAAAAAAAAAAAAAAGGTATTTTTTTGAGGATGTGTGTGTAATTGATGTGTGTTCTGGTATTGTTAATTGTTTCCTGTCGTTCCTCTGTCCCAGCTTCAGGCAGAGATACTGATAACTATAATCGGAGACACTGCATTTACTCACCTCCGATGACATGAGGCTACATTCAGCAGGAACCAGTGTCACAGTATCAAAAGCCTGTTGCCTAACGCCCCTCTGGGGTGTTACGTCGTTTATCGCCCCCCCCAACCCTGTAGATAATCAATCTGACTGGTGCGGTGCGACATTCTCTATATTCCCTCTCTCTGATTGACTTGAGTGGTGAGGTAAGCTGCTTTTGCTCTTATCTCTGAGGTGTGTGGGTGTGTGTGTGTGTGTGTGTGTGTGTGTGTGTGTGTGTGTGTGTGTGTGTGTGTGTGTGTGTGTGTGTGTGTGTGTGTGTGTGTGTTTGTGTGTCCAGGACTCCGTTAATCGGATCCAAGGAAATTATTGAAGCTAATGCTATTACTCACCGCGGTATGACGCACATATTTATGGTTACCCTACCATGCAACAGAACACCTAATAGGTATACACATTTAAATCCATGCTCGCACAACATGGGGGTGTTTCTGCTGTTTTGACCTACGTCAGTCCTTCTTTTTCCTCCTCAGAACACATCTTCCAATATACCCGGTAGCAGCACAGCTAATAGGTAGTACACATTAGAAGGGTCGACTATATGAGCGTTGTTTAAAGGGACATTTTTAGAAATGTTCTACTTCATATTCACCCTCTCCGGCACCACCCCAACATCAACATGCTGTATGTGAAAATGACGCATTTCTATATTTTGTAGTAAAAAAAAAGACAGAGAAAGATAAACGTTTCCAATGACATCATCAACCAATTAGTAGACAATTAGTAGGCAATTAGTAGGAAATGCCTTCTCATAATTGGTTAAAATAATAATATATCATTTAACAGACGCTCTTATCCAGAGCGGCTTACAGTCATGTGTGCATACATTTTTACGTATGGGTGGTCCAGGGGATTGAACCCACTACCCTGGCGTTACAAGCGCCGTGCTCTACCAATTGAGCTACAGAGGACCACACAATTGAGCTACAAAATCACACGATGCACACCGATGATGTCATTGGAAACACTTATATTCCTATTTTTTACTACCAAACATAGAAACGCACAATTTTCATATATGTTTATGTTGGGGTGGTGCTGGAGATTATTAATATGAAGTTGAAATGTTTTGAAATCTTTGTTCATTTATATTAATTTGAGTCCATGATCATAAAACATGGTGTTTTTGTCATATTAATACATATTAGACTATATAACAAAATACATTTACATTTTGCATTTTTACATTTTAGTCATTTAGCAGACGCTCTTATCCAGAGCGACTTACATTTAGGGCATCCGTCTTAAGATAGCTAGGTGGGACAACCACATATCACAGGCATAGGAAGTACATTTTCCCTCAGTAAAGTGGCTATCAGCAGAGTCAGAGCTAGTAAGGGGGGAGGGGGGGAGTAAAGGACGAGTGTTAGGGGGGAGGGGGGAGTAAAGGACGAGTGTTAGGGGGAGGGGGGGAATAAAGGATGAGTGTTAGGGGGGGGGGGGGGAATAAAGGACGAGTGTTAGGGGGGAGGGGGGAATAAAGGATGAGTGTTAGGGGGAGGGGGGAATAAAGGATGAGTGTTAGGGGGAAGGGGGGGAGTAAAGGACGAGTGTTAGGGGGGAGGGGGGGGAGTAAAGGACGAGTGTTGGGGGGGGTAAAGGACGAGTGTTAGGGGGGGGGGGGAGTAAAGGACGAGTGTTAGTTCACGAAAGGCATTATTTTCTTCTTCATATTCCTTCAATTCATTTTGAGTCCACGATCACTCAACATTTGCTGTAACCTACGTGAGTCATTGTTTTTCTCTCAGAATGCAACCTGGTGTGTGTCAAGATGCAGGGGCCAGTTGGTTGAGATGGGTCTCTGTTGGTGGTGATGGTGATGACGCGTATGCTACATCAGGATGCAGTTTGGCCAGGCTGGTCCTCCATGCCAAAACAAGCCACATGCCCATCCCCTACCCAGCCCAATTCAATTGAGTCCATGTTCGCACAACATGTGGTGTTTTGCAGTGCATGCATACATATTAGTACACTAGAGTATATGGAGGTAGGTTAAGGGGCCAGCTGGTTGAGATGGGCCTCTGTTGGTGGTGATGATATTGATGTTGATCACAATGCTACATCAGCGGGCGGTTGGTTGGTGGGCTGTCTGGCCAATGGCCATCCATGTCTTAACAAGCCCCCTGTCCCATCCTCTGCCCAGTCTAGCACCCATAGAACCAAATAGCGTCCTCTTCCTGCCAACCCCACCCCACCCCACACTGCCCTCTCTGTAGAGGCCACAGATGCTGCCGTTGCCCCAGCGATGGTTGCCAGGCAGCTGAGGAGGATGTTCTCATTTAGATTTCAGGCGGAATCATGGGCTTTGGGGCTTGTGGTGGGGAGCTTTGGGGCATGCACTGCAGCCTCAATTAGCTTAACTAGCTTCTCCCGGTTTGATGCAGTCAAGACAGGTACTATGTAATCATATTGGATGATAAATAACCTAGCTATGGCAGCTATTAGTCACGAGTCGGCTTGGTTGGTTTGGTATTTGATAAGGTTGCTGTCTCTCATATCTCCCTCCCTGCTCCCCATGTCACTCGCTCACAGTATGGCCCCTCCCCCGCCTGCTAGAGCGGCACCTCTCTCCCTCCTCTCACACGGCATCCGCTCCGGTTAATACATTAGCTTACAAAAATGATTTTTCTGCTGATTCCGTCAATTCGATCGGATCAGACTGGGTCTAATTGTACTCGGGTCCTGGTGGGAAAGCCCCAGGTCCATTTCGGTATGGGTCCATCTTTTTGGACCCATGAAGACCTCTAGCGTGAATGAGTTGTTTTACCACTGTGGTGTGAATGAGTTGTTTTACCACTGTGGTGTGAATGAGTTGTTTTACCACTGTGGTGTGAATGAGTTGTTTTACCACTGTGGTACTGTGGTGTGAATGAGTTGCTGTGCTACTCTGTACTGAGGTATTAAATGTCATTGGCTACACACTGCGTCTGTTTCTCACCCTGTGAAAGTGAATCTCTGAAGATCAAGAAGTAGAGAGTGTAGTTCCATGAGATAAAGACACATTATAAAGATATGATGAACTGAGGAGCAGTCTGGGTCTTTAGTGGTCCGGTAAACTACCATCATGATGAACTGAGGAGCAGTCTGGGTCTTTAGTGGTCCGGTAAACTACCATCATGATGAACTGAGGAGCAGTCTGGGTCTTTAGTGGTCCGGTAAACTACCATCATGATGAACTGAGGAGCAGTCTGGGTCTTTAGTGGTCCGGTAAACTACCATCATTCATCTGTCAAACGCTCAGGAGATTCCTGTCCAAAAACTGTCCATCCATGATCTCTTCATACACCTTGAAATTACTCTTTATTTCCTACGTGACAGTTGGCTAGGTAGAGGACCTGTCTCTCATGGTGTGACAGTTGGCTAGGTAGAGGGTCTGACCTGTCTCTCATGGTGTGACAGTTGGCTAGGTAGAGAGTCTGACCTGTCTCTCATGGTGTGACAGTTGGCTAGGTAGAGAGTCTGACCTGTCTCTCATGGTGTGACAGTTGGCTAGGTAGAGAGTCTGACCTGTCTCTCATGGTGTGACAGTTGGCTAGGTAGAGAGTCTGACCTGTCTCTCATGGTGTGACAGTTGGCTAGGTAGAGGGTCTGACCTGTCTCTCATGGTGTGACAGTTGGCTAGGTAGAGGGTCTGACCTGTCTCTCATGGTGTGACAGTTGGCTAGGTAGAGGGTCTGACCTGTCTCTCATGGTGTGACAGTTGGCTAGGTAGAGGACCTGTCTCTCATGGTGTGACAGTTGGCTAGGTAGAGGGTCTGACCTGTCTCTCATGGTGTGACAGTTGGCTAGGTAGAGGGTCTGACCTGTCTCTCATGGTGTGACAGTTGGCTAGGTAGAGGGTCTGACCTGTCTCTCAGGGTGTGACAGTTGGCTAGGTAGAGAGTCTGACCTGTCTCTCATGGTGTGACAGTTGGCTAGGTAGAGGGTCTGACCTGTCTCTCATGGTGTGACAGTTGGCTAGGTAGAGGGTCTGACCTGTCTCTCATGGTGTGACAGTTGGCTAGGTAGAGGACCTGTCTCTCATGGTGTGACAGTTGGCTAGGTAGAGGGTCTGACCTGTCTCTCATGGTGTGACAGTTGGCTAGGTAGAGGGTCTGACCTGTCTCTCATGGTGTGACAGTTGGCTAGGTAGAGGGTCTGACCTGTCTCTCATGGTGTGACAGTTGGCTAGGTAGAGGGTCTGACCTGTCTCTCATGGTGTGACAGTTGGCTAGGTAGAGGGTCTGACCTGTCTCTCATGGTGTGACAGTTGGCTAGGTAGAGGGTCTGACCTGTCTCTCATGGTGTGACAGTTGGCTAGGTAGAGGGTCTGACCTGTCTCTCATGGTGTGACAGTTGGCTAGGTAGAGGGTCTGACCTGTCTCTCATGGTGTGATAGTTGGCTAGGTAGAGGGTCTGACCTGTCTCTCATGGTGTGACAGTTGGCTAGGTAGAGGGTCTGACCTGTCTCTCATGGTGTGACAGTTGGCTAGGTAGAGGGTCTGACCTGTCTCTCATGGTGTGACAGTTGGCTAGGTAGAGGGTCTGACCTGTCTCTCATGGTGTGACAGTTGGCTAGGTAGAGGGTCTGTCCTGTCTCTCATGGTGTGACAGTTGGCTAGGTAGAGGGTCTGACCTGTCTCTCATGGTGTGACAGATGGCTAGGTAGAGGGTCTGACCTGTCACTCATGGTGTGACAGTTGGCTAGGTAGAGGGTCTGACCTGTCTCTCATGGTGTGACAGTTGGCTAGGTAGAGGGTCTGTCCTGTCTCTCATGGTGTGACAGTTGGCTAGGTAGAGGGTCTGACCTGTCTCTCATGGTGTGACAGATGGCTAGGTAGAGGGTCTGACCTGTCTCTCATGGTGTGACAGTTGGTTAGGTAGAGGGTCTGACCTGTCTCTCATGGTGCGACAGTTGGCTAGGTAGAGGGTCTGACCTGTCTCTCATGGTGTGACAGTTGGCTAGGTAGAGGGTCTGTCCTGTCTCTCATGGTGTGACAGTTGGCTAGGTAGAGGGTCTGACCTGTCTCTCATGGTGTGACAGTTGGCTAGGTAGAGGGTCTGACCTGTCTCTCATGGTGTGACAGTTGGCTAGGTAGAGAGTCTGACCTGTCACTCATGGTGTGATAGTTGGCTAGGTAGAGGGTCTGACCTGTCTCTCATGGTGTGACAGTTGGCTAGGTAGGGAGAGCGGTATGAGGGAGAGTGAACGGAGGGAGAGAGGGATGAGGGGAGAAAGAGTGTGGAGGGAGTGAGAGGAGAGAGAGTGAATGTCAGTTTAGTGGGATGAGTTTGTTTTCATTTTGATCTTATTCCAACCATTCAACCACAAGGCAACAGACTTGTATATCTGGGGAACACTATTTAACACCCCATGGATACACTATACTATATATAGCCTTGCCTGCCGTGGTTTTCTTCACAGACAGATGCAGTGTTACACCAAGTGCTATGGAGGTGCTGCTAAGTAGCTTTCTTCGCAGTTCGTCACAGAGAAGGCACTGGCTGGAGTGCTTACAGAGAAATGACTCTGTTTTAGAGAAGGTGGCTGTAGGACAGGCAACGTGGTCACTCAGTAAGGCCCTCAGACAGCCTGGCAGTGAGCTGAGTCTACAGGACCCGGTAGTCTACAGTCATCAGGCTGTTCTGGGGCCTGTTGTTATTATTAGGAGTAGCAGTTGCAGCCCAGATCCCATCAAATTATTCATAGAGCGTCTCAGAGTAGGGATTGTTGATCTGGGATCAGTTTTGCCGTAATGAATACGATTATAATAATAATAATATGGCATTTAGCAGACGCTTTCATCCAAAGCGACTTACAGTCATGTGTGCATACATTTTTAAGTATGGCTGGTCCCGGGGATCGAACCCACTACCCTGGCACCTGCTCCCCATTATTACCCACACCTGCTCCCCATTATTACCCACACCCACTCCCCATTATTACCCACACCTGCTCCCCATTATTACCCACACCTGCTCCCCATTATTACCCACACCTACTCCCCATTATTACCCACACCTGCTCCCCATTATTACCCACACCTGCTCCCCATTATTACCCACACCTGCTCCCCATTATTACCCACACCTTCTCCCCATTATTACCCACACCTGCTCCCCATTATTACCCACACCTGCTCCCCATTATTACCCACACCTACTCCCCATTATTACCCACACCTGCTCCCCATTATTACCCACACCTGCTCCCCATTATTACCCACACCTGCTCCCCATTATTACCCACACCTGCTCCCCATTATTACCCACACCTGCTCCCCATTATTACCCACACCTGCTCCCCATTATTACCCACACCTGCTCCCCATTATTACCCACACCTGCTCCCCATTATTACCCACACCTGCTCCCCATTATTACCCACACCTGCTCCCCATTATTACCCACACCTGCTCCCCATTATTACCCACACCTGCTCCCCATTATTACCCACACCTACTCCCCATTATTACCCACACCTGCTCCCCATTATTACCCACACCTGCTCCCCATTATTACCCATACCTGCTCCCCATTATTACCCACACCTTCTCCCCATTATTACCCACACCTACTCCCCATTATTACCCACACCTGCTCCCCATTATTACCCACACCTACTCCCCATTATTACCCACACCTGCTCCCCATTATTACCCACACTTGCTCCCCATTATTACCCACACCCACTCCCCATTATTACCCACACCCGCTCCCCATTATTACCCACACCTACTCCCCATTATTACCCACACCTGCTCCCCATTATTACCCATACCTGCTCCCCATTATTACCCACACCTGCTCCCCATTATTACCCACACCTGCTCCCCATTATTACCCACACCTGCTCCCCATTAATACCCACACCTGCTCCCCATTATTACCCACACCTGCTCCCCATTATTACCCACACCTGCTCCCCATTATTACCCACACCTGCTCCCCATTATTACCCACACCTGCTCCCCATTATTACCCACACCTGCTCCCCATTATTACCCACACCTGCTCCCCATTATTACCCACACCTGCTCCCCATTATTACCCACACCTACTCCCCATTATTACCCTCACCTTCTCCCCATTATTACCCACACCTGCTCCCCATTATTACCCACACCTACTCCCCATTATTACCCACACCTACTCCCCATTATTACCCACACCTGCTCCCCATTATTACCCACACCTGCTCCCCATTATTACCCACACCTACTCCCCATTATTACCCACATCTGCTTCCCATTATTACCCACACCTGCTCCCCATTATTACCCACACCTGCTCCCCATTATTACCCACACCCGCTCCCCATTATTACCCACACCCGCTCCCCATTATTACCCACACCTACTCCCCATTATTACCCACACCTGCTCCCCATTATTACCCACACCTGCTCCCCATTATTACCCACACCTGCTCCCCATTATTACCCACACCTGCTCCCCATTATTACCCACACCTGCTCCCCATTATTACCCACACCTGCTCCCCATTATTACCCACACCTGCTCCCCATTATTACCCACACCTGCTCCCCATTATTACCCACACCTGCTCCCCATTATTACCCACACCTACTCCCCATTATTACCCACACCTGCTCCCCATTATTACCCACACCTGCTCCCCATTATTACCCACACCTGCTCTCCATTATTACCCACACCTGCTCCCCATTATTACCCACACCTGCTCCCCATTATTACCCACACCTGCTCCCCATTATTACCCACATCTGCTCCCCATTATTACCCACACCTGCTCCCCATTATTACCCACACCTGCTCCCCATTAATACCCACACCTGCTCCCCATTATTACCCACACCTGCTCCCCATTATTACCCACACCTGCTCCCCATTATTACCCACACCTGCTCCCCATTATTAACCACACCTGCTCCCCATTATTACCCACACCTACTCCCCATTATTACCCACACCTGCTCCCCAATATTACCCACACCTGGACTTCATCATTACCTTCCCTTTATTTAGCCCTCAGTAGCCTCATTCATCAGGCAGTATTGGTTTGTTTTCATGTTCAGTACACTCCCCCTGTTTTGTTCATTTGCCTTGCGTTATTGTTATTAAACTCTCCTTCTGCACCTGATCCTGACTCCCTGCGTATACGTGACACCTGCAGAAAGCTTTTCCATACCCTTCTGTAATTGGGTTACCTTCTCAGGTTATCATTAAAGTTGTATTGGTTCATTTTATAGTTTTAGACGTTGTGATTTCCACATATGTTCTGTCTGTCAGCGAAGTGATGTAATATCTTAGAAATTGTTGAAGAAAGGCTTGGTTTGGGCTAACTATAATAATAATATCATAGATAAGACAACTTGTGTAGACACACACACACACACACACAACACTAATTCTAACCCTAACCCTAACATTAATTCTAACCTTAAACCTAACACTAATTCTAACCCTAACCCTGACACTAATTCTAACCTTAACCCTAACATTAATTCTAACCTTAAACCTAACACTAATTCTAACCCTAACACTAATTCTAACCCTAACCCTAACACTAATTCTAACCCTAACCCTAACACTAATTCTAACCCTAACCCTAACACTAATTCTAACCCTAACCCTAACACTAATTCTAACCCTAACCCTAACACTTATTCTAACCCTAACCCTAACATTAATTCTAACCCTAACCCTAACACTAATTCTAACCCTAACCCTAACACTAATTCTAACCCTAGCCTTAACACTAATTCTAGCCTTAACACTAATTCTAACCTAAACACTAATTCTAACCTTAACACTAATTCTAATCTTAACCCTAACACCAATTCTAACCCTAACACCAATTCTAACCCTAACACTAATTTAACCCAAACCCTAACCTTAACCTTAACCCTAACCCTAAACCCTCTAGAAATAGCCTTTTTCCTTGTGGCGACTAACATAATGTCCCCCGTTTGTCAAATGTTTGTTTACTAGTAAGTATAGTTAAACACAAACAAACACACACACACACACACACACACACACAGTCACACACACAGTCACAAATACACACACAGTCACACACACAGACACACAGTCATACACACACACAGTCACACACACACACACCCTTGCAGCAGCATCACTAACACAGTAATATTATATGGCAGGAACCAGAGCAGGCGCACACCCAGCCACAGCCCAGCACTAAATGGCCTCATAATTCTCCATAATGGAGGCACTGGCGGCATATGTTCACATCGGATTATCACACTCCAACAGCATAGAGGATATTACAGGGGAAAGGGAGGTGGCGAAGGAAGGGGCGGAGAAGGAGGCGGTCCTCAGGCACCTCCAGGCCTGCGTCCAAAATAACACCCTATTCCCTATAGAGTGCACTACTTTTGACTAGAGCCCTATGGGCCCTGATCAAAGGTGCTGCAATAGAAAGGGAATAGGGGTGCCATTTGGGACGCAGCCCAGGAGTTTCTGCTGCGCCCCAGTTCTGTCGGCGGTCGATTCCACAAGGATGAATAATTGGGCTGCAGCATCATGAGGTCCTCTTGGCAGATGGCGGAGCCGAGAACGTCACCCTATTTATGAACCAGACCAAACCCCCTTAAGACCAGCGAGAGAAACCAGGTTGTAAACACCAGGGTTGCATCCCAAGTGACACCCTATTCCCTATAAAGTGCACTACTTCTGACCCTATGGGCCCTGCTCAAAAGAAGAGTGCAATATAGGGCAGAGATGTTCACAAGTCTTTGAGGTAGAGTCCAAGTCAAGTCTCAAGTCTTTTAGGGCCAAGTCTAAGTCAAGTCTCAAGTCTTTTAGGGCCAAGTCTAAGTCAAGTCTCAAGTCTTTTAGGGCCAAGTCTAAGTCAAGTCTCAAGTCTTTTAGGGCCAAGTCTAAGTCTAGTCTCAAGTCTTTTAGGGCCAAGTCTAAGTCAAGTCTCAAGTCTTTTAGGGCCAAGTCTAAGTCAAGTCTCAAGTCTTTTAGGGCCAAGTCTAAGTCAAGTCACAAGTCCCTTTTGGTAATGGCTTTTTGCTTGCTGTGGGTTAGTTCTATAAACCTCATAAATTATTTGAAGAGACTCCCTTCATTAGTCCATACTTGTATGAAAGAAAGCACATCAGGCACTATTTAAATCAAAATACATTTCCTTTAATAATGTAGACAGTTTACATGAATAAAAGTAACTGTACCGGATATGAATAAAAGCAAACATAACATTTTAAAGTGCGTGGTATTTTGTGGCAGACATTGTCTATATTTCACTTCATTCTGTCACACAAACAAAACATCTGTAGGGGAGGGAAGATAAATGACAAGTATAAATGTAAACTAAAATGACTGATAACTGTTCAATAACGGCACTACTAAAGTGTTCTATATACCTAATGACCTGGACACTTAACAACAGAAACACCATTTCCTGTTACAAGTAGCAAATTACGTCCTGTGCCCTAAGACAGAGAACAAGTTCTGTTGCAGACAGGTTACATTTCAGAAAGATCAAGTTTGTCAGCGTTCTTGCGCTGAGCCTGGCACGATGAGGGCGCATGATGAGGCCTCCATGACTAAACACTCTCCCCACTGGGGCACTGGTGGCAGCTACAGCCAACACTGTCATTGCTACCTGCTTGAGCCTTGGAAAGTCTTTTGCATGGATTCTCCAAAAATCCAAGCAATCAACTTCATTTTCATCAGAAGATACTTGAACGTAGCGAATAATCTCTGCTCTGACAGATGACTTTATGTCTCCTTTCTTCTAGCCAGAGAACAGTCTGGAGGTTTTGGCAGGTGGTTGTTCTTCTTCTTCTCCACTACTGCTCTCCGTAACGGTGACTTTCTGCGCCTCAGTGAAAAAAATTATGTATATAATCAAAGAATATAACAGGATACATTATACATGAAAACAAATTATTATTATTTGAATGCAAGTGGCATAGAAAACGTTGCATGTTGCAATGCATTGTACCTACCAATCAGACTCTCCTTCCATTCAGCTTTATCTTCATGTGGGATGAGGACATCATGATCAAGCCAGAACGGTCAGAAAGTTGGGTCCAGCAGTGCAGCCATTATGTATACATTGTCACCAAATGGACGTTTTGTTGCCTGTTCATCCGAGTGCTCCATTCTGACATTCACAAACACCCCCGTGGAATCGGCGTTTGAGTGACTGCTGCAGTGCTTTTACTAGACCGACTAGGTGACGACTTGTGCTCAGTATACTTTGCAGATGATAGTTGAGTGACAGTACACAAGAAATGGCAGCACTGAGAGTCACCACTTTCTCCCCCCTGAGTAAGGTCGGTGGCCTGGACAAAAGGGTCCAAAATGTCCACCAGCTCCAATAGCTGGCTCCATTCCCTTGGTGATAAGCAGAGCTCCTTGTGTCCTTGGGCCTCAGGTAGAGTATTGAGGCTTTGTTGATTCAGATTGGTGACTGCTTTAACAAGGCAGAGGATGGAATTCCATCTGGTAGACACAGCAGCAGGGATACTACGATTGGCTCCGAACTCAGCTTCAAATGCTTCTTTCAGACCACAGGTAGTATGTAGTCAGCTGCAAAGTTTAGTTACCTTAGCCATCACACTGTTTATGATTTTTGTTTCCTTTAGTCCATCTCTAATCACCAGTTGTAGTGAATGGGCAAAGCACTGTAAGCGCTGTTGCCTGCAGTTGGTTTGGATAGCTTCAACATCAGCATTGTACTCTTCACCAAATGATTCCCATAGGCTGGGGTTATCCACATGATCATCATCATGATCATTGCTTGCTTTGGGGAAACAAACTGTGAAGGCCTTTTTCATATTTGCAGTGTTATCACATATGATATAATCTAATATATGTTTTATGCCAAAATTATCACATACTACTTCAAATGTATCACTGGTTCTTTCCCCAGTGTGTGACCCTGTGAATTTATCACAGCTCAACAGAACTGACTCCAGTCTGGGAGTTTTTTTTCTCTTCCATGGCCATGTAATGGGCCGTTACTCCCATGAAGAGTGCAATATAGGCAATATGATCCCTGGTCAAAAGAAGAGTGCAATATTACATTTATGTCGTTTAGCAGACACTCATATCCAGAGCGACATACAGTTAGTGAATGCATACGTTTTTTGTTTTGTTTGTTTTTTCATACTGGCCCCCCGTGGGAAACGAACCCACATCCCTGCCGGCCAAACCCTCCCCTACCTTGGACCAATTGTGCGCCGCCCATGGGTCTCCCGGTTGCAGCCGGCTGCGACAGAGCCTGGACTCAAACCAGGATCTCTAGTGGCACAGCTAGCACTGCAATGCAGTGCCTTAGACCACTGCACCACTCGGGAGTCATGTTCTCTATAGTTATATACTTGAAAATGTATCAATTCGGCACATTTGGGCAGACTTGATACAACATAGTCCAGTATTGCAATGCTTCACTGGATCAATCTGAAACTTTGCACACACACTGCTGCCATCTAGTGGCCAAAATCTAAATTGCACCTAAACTGCAATAGTATATATTGTGGCCTTTCTCTTGATGTGAAAACGCATGTTTTTTTGCTTGTATTATCTTTTACCAGATCTACTGTGTTATATTCTCATGAAGGTCAGTTATATGACATGAAGGTCAGTCAATGCGGAACATTTCAATAACTTTTAAAGTTTCTTCAAGTGCAGTCGCAAAAACCATTAAGCGCTATAATGAAACTGCCACTCATGAGGACCACCACAGGAAAGGAAGACCCAGAGTTACCTCTGCTGCAGAGGATAAGTTCATTAGAGTTAACTACACCTCAGATTGCGGCCCAAATAAATGCCAGACAAATGCTTGACAGAGTTCAAGTAACAGACACATCTCAACATCAACTGTTCAGAGGAGACTGCTGTGATGAGGTGGTGTTGGAGCAGTCAGGTGCAGGAGGGTAAATCACAGAATAACAGGCTTTAATCCGCAAAATACAGGTTTACGCAGAAATGCGTCAAACACACTCCAGGGCATAAAACAGGCGCACTGGAAAATACAAGGCACACGGTAAAATACTCCCGTCGATACACAATACACGCGCTCCACCGAGCTTCACTAACCTCCACAAACACCCACACAGACAAGGAAGCAGAGGGAACACTTACGCAATGACTAATGAGGGAATAAGGACCAGGTGTGTGTGATTGAAGACAAGACAAATGGAGTGATGATAAATGGATCGGCAGTAGCTAGTAAGCCGGTGACGCCGAACGGTGAAGCCTGCCAGAACAAGGAGGGGAGGCAGCCTCGGTGGAAGTCGTGACAACTGCGTAAATCAGGCCTTCAAGGTATTCCCACGCATAATAGAGAGATATACAGTATGTGATCGTATACAAATGTAAGCAAGGTTTGAAATGAATATGTTTTAGTGAAATATTACATCTGTTTGGGGTTCTTGCGGTCAATTTGCAGTTTACAAAGTATTTGCAATTATGTTCCGGCCCCCTGACCATCCGCGCAAAAAGGGTGACATTTCAGACCCAGCCTAGGTCTGTCTCGTTGAAAAATCTGGACCACCTCAATCTATCCCACCACACACAGCCAAACCACCCCCCACCCCCGTATCATAGCCCAGAAATAGATTGATAGCCCTGGACTGCATCTGAAATGGCAGCCTATTCCCTAATTGTAGTTCTGTGGCCCAGCCCTATTAGTCAAATCCCCCTGTCATAGCCCATAGCTTAGTTTGAAGTTCAAACAGAATTCCCCTGGTGTAGGTTTACACTGGGCGGCTTCCTCTTGGCAGGTGGTCAATCAATCTGTCCTGGCTCCTGAGATCAGTATCGCATACGATTAATCAAAACCCAGGGAAACTGGGAGGTTAGTGGGTTTGAGGGCCGCAGGGCCGTCTGGGTGTGGCTCTGGGAGGGTGACTGATGGTGAAGAAAGGGGTGAAAGGGGGAGGATGAGGGTGGAGGAATGGGGAGGAAGAGGGGGAGAAAGCGGGGGTAGAAGATGCTTGCATGACTTTGGGGACTGGGGACTGTGGTCACACCTGTTAGTGGCTCATGATGGATGCCGTGAAGCTTTGTGAAACTAGGGTGCTGGAACTGGAAGGAAGCCGTGAGTTAAGCTTCAGTACAGTTACACAAGCACAATACGCAGGGTCAGATACAGTAACAACACAAGCATAAACACACACACACACAGTCAGACACACACACAAAATAAAGTTACTTTCCTGCAATTTGATAGAGCATCATCATCAATTCATACTGAGACAAATGCTAATACTGCCCTTTTAAACAATTCCCTCGTACCAGGATAACTCACAAAAAGCTCCTTAACCAGCCCAGATATAGAGCAGTTTAATGGTGCACCCATCCAGTCCCATAGACTGATCGATAAAGCCAAATCAAATCAAATCAAATCAAATTGTATTTGCCACATGCGCCGAATACAACAGGTGTAGACCTTACCGTGAAATGCTTACTTACAGCCCTTAACCAACAATGCATTTATTTTTTTATAAAAAAGTAAAATAAAACAACAACGACAAAAAAGTGTTGAGAAAAAAAAGAGCAGAAGTAAAATAAAATAACAGTAGGGAGGCTATATACAGGGGGGGTACCGGTGCAGAGTCAATGTTCGGGGGCACCGGCTAGTTGAGGTAATATGTACATGTGGGTGGAGTTAAAGTGGTCCTGGTCCTGTGTGTTCACTAGAGGTCCAGCCGGGCTGGAGGATCCCTCGGGGCAGAGGTCCAGCCAGGCTGGAGGATCCCTCGGGGCAGAGGTCCAGCCGGGCTGGAGGATCCCTCGGGGCAGAGGTCCAGCCGGGCTGGAGGATCCCTCGGGGCAGAGGTCCAGCCGGGCTGGAGGATCCCTCGGGGCAGAGGTCCAGCCAGGCTGGAGGATCCCCTCGGGGCAGAGGTCCAGCCAGGCTGGAGGATCCCTCGGGGCAGAGGTCCAGCCAGGCTGGAGGATCCCTCGGGGCAGAGGTCCAGCCAGGCTGGAGGATCCCTCGGGGCAGAGGTCCAGCCTGGCTGGAGGATCCCTCGGGGCAGAGGTCCAGCCAGGCTGGAGGATCCCTCGGGGCAGAGGTCCAGCCAGGCTGGAGGATCCCTCGGGGCAGAGGTCCAGCCGGGCTGGAGGATCCCCTCGGGGCAGAGGTCCAGCCAGGCTGGAGGATCCCCTCGGGGCAGAGGTCCAGCCGGGCTGGAGGATCCCTCGGGGCAGAGGTCCAGCCGGGCTGGAGGATCCCTCGGGGCAGAGGTCCAGCCGGGCTGGAGGATCCCTCGGGGCAGAGGTCCAGCCGGGCTGGAGGATCCCTCGGGGCAGAGGTCCAGCCGGGCTGGAGGATCCCTCGGGGCAGAGGTCCAGCCGGGCTGGAGGATCCCTCTGGGCAGAGGTCCAGCCGGGCTGGAGGATACCTCGGGGCAGAGGTCCAGCCGGGCTGGAGGATCCCTCGGGGCAGAGGTCCAGCCGGGCTGGAGGATCCCTCGGGGCAGAGGTCCAGCCAGGCTGGAGGATCCCTCGGGGCAGAGGTCCAGCCAGGCAGGAGGATCCCTCGGGGCAGAGGTCCAGCCAGGCTGGAGGATCCCTCGGGGCAGAGGTCCAGCCAGGCTGGAGGATCCCTCGGGGCAGAGGTCCAGCCAGGCTGGAGGATCCCTCGGGGCAGAGGTCCAGCCAGGCTGGAGGATCCCTCGGGGCAGATGTCCAGCCAGGCTGGAGGATCCCTCGGGGCAGAGGTCCAGCCAGGCTGGAGGATCCCTCGGGGCAGAGGTCCAGCCAGGCTGGAGGATCCCTCGGGGCAGAGGTCCAGCCAGGCTGGAGGATCCCTCGGGTAGGAGGTCCAGCCAGGCTGGAGGATCCCTCGGGGCAGATGTCCAGCCAGGCTGGAGGATCCCTCGGGGCAGAGGTCCAGCCAGGCTGGAGGATCCCTCGGGGCAGAGGTCCAGCCAGGCTGGAGGATCCCCTCGGGGCAGAGGTCCAGCCAGGCTGGAGGATCCCTCGGGGCAGAGGTCCAGCCAGGCTGGAGGATCCCTCGGGGCAGAGGTCCAGCCAGGCTGGAGGATCCCTCTGGGCAGAGGTCCAGCCAGGCTGGAGGATCCCTCGGGGCAGAGGTCCAGCCAGGCTGGAGGATCCCTCGGGGCAGAGGGAGGCTGTGTCCTAAATTACACCCTATTCCTCCAGTACTTTTGACCAGGAAATAGGACGCATGTAGGGAATAGGGTGCCATTTGGGACGCCAACAGAGACTGTGGCTTTCAGAACAGATCATCTTCAGCTGACTGTGCAGCAGCCAAGGCCCCTCTTCCCCCCTCTCATCCCTCTCTTCCCCCCTCTCATCCCTCTCTTCCCCCTCTCATCCCTCTCTTCCCCCTCTCATCCCTCTCTTCCCCCTCTCATCCCTCTCTTCCCCCTCTCATCCCTCTCTTCCCCCCTCTCATTCCTCTCTTCCCCCTCTCATCCCTCTCTTCCCCCCTCTCATCCCTCTCTTCCCCCCTCTCATCCCTCTCTTCCCCCTCTCATCCCTCTCTTAACCCCCTCATCCCTCTCTTAACCCCCTCTCATCCCTCTCTTCCCCTCTCATCCCTCTCTTCCCCCTCTCATCCCTCTCTTCCCCCTCTCATCCCTCTCTTCCCCCTCTCATCCCTCTCTTCCCCCTCTCATCCCTCTCTTCCCCTCTCATCCCTCTCTTCCCCCTCTCACCCCTCTCTTCCCCCTCTCATCCCTCTCTTCCCCCTCTCATCCCTCTCTTCCCCCTCTCATCCCTCTCTTCCCCCTCTCATCCCTCTCTTCCCCCTCTCATCCCTCTCTTCCCCCTCTCATCCCTCTCTTCCCCCCACTCATCCCTCTCTTCCCCCCTCTCATCCCTCTCTTCCCCCTCTCATCCCTCTCTTCCCCCTCTCATCCCTCTCTTCCCCCCTCTCATCCCTCTCTTCCCCCTCTCATCCCTCTCTTCCCCCTCTCATCCCTCTCTTCCCCTCTCATCCCTCTCTTCCCCCCTCTCATCCCTCTCTTCCCCCCTCTCATCCCTCTCTTCCCCCTCTCATCCCTCTCTTCCCCCTCTCATCCCTCTCTTCCCCCTCTCATCCCTCTCTTCCCCCTCTCATCCCTCTCTTCCCCCTCTCACCCCTCTCTTCCCCCTCTCATCCCTCTCTTCCCCCCTCTCATCCCTCTCTTCCCCCTCTCATCCCTCTCTTCCCCCTCTCATCCCTCTCTTCCCCCTCTCATCCCTCTCTTCCCCCTCTCATCCCCTCTCTTCCCCCTCTCATCCCTCTCTTCCCCTCTCATCCCTCTCTTCCCCCTCTCATCCCTCTCTTCCCCCTCTCATCCCTCTCTTCCCCCTCTCATCCCTCTCTTCCCCCTCTCATCCCTCTCTTCCCCCTCTCATCCCTCTCTTCCCCCTCTCATCCCTCTCTTCCCCCCTCTCATCCCTCTCTTCCCCTCTCATCCCTCTCTTCCCCCTCTCATCCCTCTCTTCCCCCTCTCATCCCTCTCTTCCCCTCTCATCCCTCTCTTCCCCCTCTCATCCCTCTCTTCCCCCTCTCATCCCTCTCTTCCCCCCTCTCATCCCTCTCTTCCCCCCTCTCATCCCTCTCTTCCCCTCTCATCCCTCTCTTCCCCCTCTCATCCCTCTCTTCCCCCTCTCATCCCTCTCTTCCCCCTCTCACCCCCTCTCTTCCCCCTCTCATCCCCTCTCTTCCCCCTCTCATCCCTCTCATCCCTCTCTTCCCCCCTCTCATCCCTCTCTTCCCCCCTCTCATCCCTCTCTTCCCCCCTCTCATCCCTCTCTTCCCCCCTCTCATCCCTCTCTTCCCCTCTCACCCCTCTCTTCCCCCCTCTCATCCCTCTCTTCCCCTCTCCTCCCTCTCTTCCCCCCTCTCATCCCTCTCTTCCCCCCTCTCATCCCTCTCTTCCCCCTCTCATCCCTCTCTTCCCCCTCTCATCCCTCTCTTCCCCCCTCTCATCCCTCTCTTCCCCTCTCATCCCTCTCTTCCCCCTCTCATCCCTCTCTTCCCCCCTCTCATCCCTCTCTTCCCCCTCTCATCCCTCTCTTCCCCCTCTCATCCCTCTCTTCCCCCTCTCTCCCTCTCTTCCCCCTCTCATCCCTCTCTTCCCCCTCTCATCCCTCTCTTCCCCCTCTCATCCCTCTCTTCCCCCCTCTCATCCCTCTCTTCCCCCTCTCTCCCTCTCTTCCCCCCTCTCATCCCTCTCTTCCCCCTCTCATCCCTCTCTTCCCCCTCTCATCCCTCTCTTCCCCGCTCTCATCCCTCTCTTCCCCCTCTCATCCCTCTCTTCCCCCTCTCCCCTCTCTTCCCCCTCTCATCCCTCTCTTCCCCCTCTCATCCCTCTCTTCCCCCTCTCATCCCTCTCTTCCCCCCTCTCATCCCTCTCTTCCCCCCTCTCATCCCTCTCTTCCCCCCTCTCATCCCTCTCTTCCCGCTCTCATCCCTCTCTTCCCCCCTCTCATCCCTCTCTTCCCCCTCTCTCCCCTCTCTTCCCCCTCTCATCCCTCTCTTCCCCCCTCTCATCCCTCTCTTCCCCCTCTCATCCCTCTCTTCCCCCTCTCATCCCTCTCTTCCCCCTCTCTCCCCTCTCTTCCCCCCTCTCATCCCTCTCTTCCCCCCTCTCATCCCTCTCTTCCCCCTCTCATCCCTCTCTTCCCCCTCTCATCCCTCTCTTCCCCCTCTCTCCCCTCTCTTCCCCCCTCTCATCCCTCTCTTCCCCCTCTCATCCCTCTCTTCCCCCCTCTCATCCCTCTCTTCCCGCTCTCATCCCTCTCTTCCCCCTCTCATCCCTCTCTTCCCCCTCTCTCCCTCTCTTCCCCCTCTCATCCCTCTCTTCCCCCTCTCATCCCTCTCTTCCCCCTCTCATCCCTCTCTTCCCCCTCTCATCCCTCTCTTCCCGCTCTCATCCCTCTCTTCCCCCTCTCATCCCTCTCTTCCCCCTCTCATCCCTCTCTTCCCCCCTCTCATCCCTCTCTTCCCCCCTCTCATCCCTCTCTTCCCCCTCTCATCCCTCTCTTCCCCCTCTCACCCCTCTCTTCCCCCTCTCATCCCTCTCTTCCCCCTCTCATCCCTCTCTTCCCCCTCTCATCCCTCTCTTCCCCCTCTCATCCCTCTCTTCCCCCTCTCATCCCTCTCTTCCCCCTCTCATCCCTCTCTTCCCCCTCTCATCCCTCTCTTCCCCCCTCTCATCCCTCTCTTCCCCCTCTCATCCCTCTCTTCCCCCTCTCTCCCCTCTCTTCCCCCCTCTCATCCCTCTCTTCCCCCTCTCTCCCTCTCTTCCCCCCTCTCATCCCTCTCTTCCCCCTCTCATCCCTCTCTTCCCCCTCTCATCCCTCTCTTCCCCCTCTCATCCCTCTCTTCCCCCTCTCATCTCTCTCTTCCCCCCTCTCTCCCCTCTCTCCCCTCTCTTCCCCCTCTCACCCCTCTCTTCCCCCTCTCATCCCTCTCTTCCCCCTCTCATCCCTCTCTTCCCCCTCTCTCCCCTCTCTTCCCCTCTCACCCCTCTCTTCCCCCTCTCATCCCTCTCTTAACCCTCTCACCCCTCTCTTCCCCCCTCTCATCCCTCTCTTCCCCCTCTCATCCCTCTCTTCCCCCTCTCATCCCTCTCTTCCCCCTCTCATCCCTCTCTTCCCCCTCTCATCCCTCTCTTCCCCCTCTCATTCCTCTCTTCCCCCCTCTCATCCCTCTCTTCCCCCCTCTCATCCCTCTCTTCCCCCTCTCATCCCTCTCTTCCCCCTCTCATCCCTCTCTTCCCCCTCTCTCCCCTCTCTTCCCCCCTCTCATCCCTCTCTTCCCCCTCTCTCCCCTCTCTTCCCCCTCTCATCCCTCTCTTCCCCCTCTCATCCCTCTCATCCCTCTCTCATCCCTCTCTTCCCCCTCTCATCCCTCTCTTCCCCCTCTCATCCCTCTCTCATCCCTCTCTTCCCCCTCTCATCCCTCTCTTCCCCCTCTCATCCCTCTCTCATCCCTCTCTTCCCCCTCTCATCCCTCTCTTCCCCCCTCTCATCCCTCTCTTCCCCCCTCTCATCCCTCTCTTAACCCCCCTCTCATCCCTCTCTTCCCCCTCTCATCCCTCTCGTCCCCCTCTCTCCCCCTCTCTTCCCCCCTCTCATCCCTCTCTTCCCCCCTCTCCTCCCTCTCTTCCCCCCTCTCATCCCTCTCTTCCCCCTCTCATCCCTCTCTCCCCCTCTCTTCCCCCTCTCATCCCTCTCTTCCCCCTCTCATCCCTCTCGTCCCCCTCTCTCCCCCTCTCTTCCCCCCTCTCATCCCTCTCTTCCCCCTCTCATCCCTCTCTTCCCCCTCTCATCCCTCTCTTCCCCCTTTTCATCCCTCTCTTCCCCTCTCATCCCTCTCGTCCCCCCTCTCTCCCCCTCTCTTCCCCCCTCTCATCCCTCTCTTCCCCCCTCTCATCCCTCTCGTCCCCTCTCTCCCCCTCTCTTCCCCCTCTCATCCCTCTCTTCCCCCTCTCATCCCTCTCGTCCCCCCTCTCTCCCCCTCTCTTCCCCTTCTGTTCCCCCTCTCTCCCCCTCTCTCTCCCCTTCCGTTCCCCTTCTATTCCCCTTCTCATCCGTCTCTCTCCCCTCTCCTCCCCTTCTGTCCCGTGTAGCTCAGTTGGTAGAACATGGCGCTTGCAACGCCAGGGTTGTGGGTTTGTTTCCCACGGGGGACCAGTATGAAAAAATGTATGCACTCACTAACTGTAAGTCGCTCTGGATAAGAGTGTCTGCTAAATGACTAAAATGTAAATGTATTCCCCCTCTTTTCCCGCTCTGTTCCCCCTCTATTCCCCCTCTCTTCCCCTTCTGTTCCCCCTGTCGTCCCTCTCTTCCCCTGACAGCTGTCAACCCAGGGATAGGGTGTGTGACAGAGGAAGGAAGCCTTGAGTTAAGCTTCAGTACAGTACACAAGCACTGTATACAGGGTTGGATACAGTAACAACACAAGCATAAACACACTTACACAAACACACACACACTTTTCTGCAATATGATGAAGTGGTATCATCAATTCATACTGAGATAAATGCAAATAATGCACTTACCACCTCGGGGGTTTGTGGTATATGGCCAATATACCACGGCTATGGGATGTGTCCAGGCACTCTGCGTTGCGTCGTGCGTAAGAAACAGCCCTTAGCCGTGGTATATTGGCCATATACCACACCCCCTCGTGCCTTATTGCTTAAGTAGATAAGGGGTATAATAACCTTGTATTACAAATGGAAAGACTATCTGTGCTCTGTTGACTGTCCTTTACTGACATTCTGGCACACTAATCACAACATGTAATTAGGAGACGGTAAGTGGTGATATATGACCTTGTTACAAATAGTAATGCTGTTTGCAATATGCCGACTTTGCTTTTATAGACATGTTGCCATACACTTATTGATGTTGCCTTATATCTAAATAAGGGACTGTGCTGTACTCCTACATGAAGCGTTTGTCATTGAATTATCAGCGCGTTAACAGGGATGTGTGTGTTTCAGCGTACGGAACACCCCCACTCCCAGTGAAGGTTTGCTGCTCGGCCGTCCAGCTGCACATGCGGGGCAAGCCCAAGAGCGTAACTGTGGAGACCAAGGCCGGCCAGACCAACGCAGACTTCGGGAAGAGCCGCGGCGGTTTGACCCTCCTGATCCCATCCAACTGAGACAGTCACCACTAGCTACCCTATAGGCAAATACAAATCTGGACCTGGAAGCCAGTTCCACTGCTGATTTACATTCTTCCTCTCTAATATAAGACTGATTTAGACCTGGGACACCAGGTGGTGCAATTCATTATCAGGTAGAACAGAAAAAGCAGCAGTACTCCGGACCTCCAGGCTCAGATTTGAATAGACCTGATTTACCCACTGGAGCGTACCAAAGGGCTATTGTACAGGGGGACTGGATCCTCAACCCATTTCTCCACCCATGCAATACACATCCTCTTCAAAGATGGTCACCCCTCTAATGTCTGTGGTTCAGACCAGAGATGTTGGTATCGTCTGCTGTTATCTCGGGTTCTTGGAGCTTCATCTGATTGGATGAATACCGAAGTGCTTTTTATGGCGTCAAGAGGCTCAGGAACTTTCGTTGGCAGTTGGATGCGTTATTGTATTATACGGTATATGATGCTTACAGCTATAAAATGTTAATTAAAAAAATATAGATATATTTTTGCACTTTTCCGAGGATTAAACAAAGATATTTAGCCGAGAGACTGAAATGCAACCAAGAGTAGCAATATTTCATATAGATTTTTCAGACTAACTTATATTAGCTAGTGTGTTTTTATAGATGCTGTGTTTTTATACAGAGATGACAGCTATTTTACTGCCTTTGACAAATGGGGAATACCCTATGGTACATTATCTCACCACACTGCCTTGAAAAGACAGGCCACGATATTCATATCACGACAATGAAAAGGCGAAGAAGAAGTAACTTATTAAAATATATTTTATCTCAGTATGGTGGCAGTTTTTATTCTAAGACCTAATCTGGGTCAGCGACTCCAGCCCTATATACTGTATACTATATACTCCAGCCCTATATACTGTAATGTAACGGAGTCTTCTCTCTTACTTCCTATTTATCGCTCTCTTTTTTTCCCTTCTCTCTCTCTCTCTCTGTCTCTCTCTCTCTCTCTCTCTCTCTCTCTCTCTCTCTCTCTCTCTCTCTCTCTCTCTCTCTCTCTGTCTCTCTCTCTCTCTCTCTCTCTCTGTCTCTCTCTCTCTCTCTCTGTCTCTCTCTCTCTCTCTCTCTCTCTCTCTCTCTCTCTCTCTCTCTCTCTCTCTCTCTCTCTCTCTCTCTCTCTCTCTCTCTCTCTGTCTCTGTCTCTGTCTCTGTCTCTGTCTCTCTCTCTCTGTCTCTCTCTCTCTCTCTCTGTCTCTCTCTCTCTCTCTGTCTCTCTCTCTCTCTCTCTCTCTCTGTCTCTCTCTCTCTCTCTCTCTCTCTCTCTCTCTCTCTCTCTCTCTCTCTCTCTCTCTCTCTCTCTGTCTCTCTCTCTCTCTCTCTCTCTCTCTCTCTCTGTCTCTCTCTCTCTCTCTCTCTCTCTCTCTCTCTCTCTCTCTCTCTCTCTCTCTCTCTCTCTCTCTCTCTCTCTCTCTCTCTCTCTCTCTCTCTCTCCCTTCCACCATCCTCACCTCCCCTGACATCCCTCCTGCTGTTACTCCCCGAGTCCCTATCTCATCCAATCTGACAACTCTGTCTGCGTGTGTGTGTGTGTGTCTGTGTGTGTGTGTGTGTCTGCGTGTGTGTGTGTGTGTGTGTGTCTGTCTGTGTTTGTGTGTGTCTGCGTGCACGTGTGCATGTGTGCATGTATCTGCCTTTTCCGTGTGTCAATATGTGTGTTTGTCTATTTTCTCTAGTGTGACTTCATGTATTCCTTTGTGATTGCTGTGTCTGTCTGAACATGTTTCACTCAGATACCTGACAAGTGGAAAGACCTCCTTCTCTCTCCCTTAACCTTCACTTTCTTCTGCCCTTTCAAGCTCAGCCTCTTGAGATGTCAAGAAGTGCTCCTTGTACTCTCCGCTAAGAACAGGTCTGCTGTTGCCATGACACCCCTCTCGTCAGAGTGTTATTTGACGTGCTAACCTAAGTCAGCAACCTCGGCAGCAAAACGGCAGTTTTTTTTTGGCATCCCTTATTTGTTTTCAGATCTCGAGATGGAAACAAACGTGGAGGCGAAATAGCTGTCCTCTCCCTCGCCTTAATTTAACAGCATATTGAGTTTCTCAACTAACAAACTTTAATTGTGAATCTAATTTGACTGCTGACTTGGTTGGGGACACCTCAAACCTGAACAAGCCTTTTTATGGAGCGAGTCTCCAAGGTAGAGTTCTATTTTGGTCCAAAACACTTGACCTTGATGTCATTCAAACTGGACTGGATCAATATGAAGTTGTTAAAACCTTTTTTTAGTTAACTTCCTCACAGGATATTTAGATACTTGTCTTTTTCCCTAGCCAGCCTGAGTGAGACAGAGCTCTCCTGCTGATAGCTGGGTGTTCTTTGACCAAAACAGACTCCTAGATAACTTCAAAAGTAGTGCCCTATACTAACTGTAAGTCGCTCTGGATAAGAGCGTCTGCTAAATGACTAAAATGTAAATAAGAAAGTTGGTGCCATTTGGGACACAGCCTAGTGTCTCCTGCCGATATAGACAGCTGCTCTTAGATAAACAGTCCTGCTCTCATCTAATAGTGACAGATATCAACCAATCAGGGGCTGTTTAGTAATACATCCACCAATCACACACATGCTTAGAGACAGCTGCTGTAGCTGCACCACGGTCATTGATTCCAAAAAGTCTGTGTAGCTTCCCTTGATCGTTGATTGGGGGGCAAACGGTCGCTGGTTTGAATCCCTGAACCGACTAGGTTAAAAATCTGTTAGTGCCCTTGAGCAAGGCGCTTAACCCTAATTGCTCTGGAAAAGTTGTCTGCTAAAATGTGAATCTATTGGACAGTCCTGCTTTTTCCCTTGCTAAAGGAGTTGTCTCTTACTGGGTGGTGATTGACCGTGTTGTCTTCATGTGGTTTGGTATTTGGGATTCCTTCTGTCTCCTACAGTTAGGAATATAATAATAATATGCCATTTAGCGGACGCTTTTATCCAAAGCGACTTACTGTCACGGAATCAGCCGAGGCTGCTCCTCCTCCTTGCTCGGGCAGGCTTCGGCGTTCGTCGTCCCCGGAGTACTAGCTGCCACCGATCTATGTTTCGGTGTTTGTCTTGTTTGTCTTGATTGTTTTCACCTGTTGCCCATTATATTCCCTTTATAACCCCCTGTCTCTCATTGGTTATTGTGTGTGATTGTTTTCCGTGAGGTCGGCAGTGCTCGGGTGTATGCGTATTTTGTTCCTCCCTGTTTGGAGGTTTTGTTTGTATTTTTGATTACTGTGCAAGTAAAGTTCGTCTGCCAGTAGCTCAGTGTCCTGCGCTTGACTTCGCTCACAGCATACACGTCACCTTGACACTTACAGTCATGAGCACATACATTTTTACGTATGGGTGGTCCCGGGGATCGAACCCGCTACCCTGGCGTTACAAGCGCCGTGCTCTACCAGCTGAGCTACAGAGGACCAGAGGACTGGGCTGCATCCCAAATGGAATCCTATTCCCTACATCACGTGTCAAACT
Source organism: Coregonus clupeaformis (assembly GCF_020615455.1). NCBI lineage: Eukaryota > Metazoa > Chordata > Actinopteri > Salmoniformes > Salmonidae > Coregonus > Coregonus clupeaformis. The sequence goes on along the minus strand of NC_059208.1, from coordinate 63,211,128 downwards.
AAACTACCTATGGCAGTTTATAAACAGTTCATTCTACAGTACCTATGGCAGTTTATAAACAGTTCATTCTACAGTACCTATGGCAGTTTATCCACAGTTCATTCTACAGTACCTATGGCAGTTTATCCACAGTTCATTCTACAGTACCTATGGCAGTTTATCCACAGTTCATTCTACAGTACCTATGGCAGTTTATCCACAGTTCATTCTACAGTACCTATGGCAGTTTATCCACAGTTCATTCTACAGTACCTATGGCAGTTTATCCACAGTTCATTCTACAGTTCATTCTGTAGTTTATATGCCCAGATATCAGGAGCTGATGGCGAAAGGTTTGATTAAACAATTCCAAGACTGAAACGAATAAATCAGATGACTTATATTTAAGGAGAGCACATTGATATACAATCCCGAAATCAGCTGTAACTGTCAATAGTAAAAGAAAGCTCAAAACGATGTCTGAGTGAACCCTGAATCTAGGAAATGAACGGTGAATTCTCTTCCGGACACGGTAGACTCCTCCTCCTGGAGATAGCTTGCCGAATCATTATACAAAGCCACACTGCCTCCTTCAATTACCATGCCCATCACTGTCACAGCTTCCTAGGTCACGCACTTGTACCTGTGATTGTTCCTCCAATCAGCTGCTAGGTCTCAATGTCAGTTCCTCCAATGACATGCTTCAGGCTGCGACAGGCCTGATTGCTACTCCTGATAACAGAGCCCTTGTTCAGATTGTTAATTAGCTACCACACACACACACACACACACACACACACACACACACACACACACACAGCTGCAGACTACCGCTGCTAGTGTAAGACAAAGTCACAGTGTTGACATACATATATTACCCCTTAGTAGTTTTTATCCCTCTCACAAATTCCTACATTTCATAATGTTTTAGTCAACGTTTCCACAAACATGGCGTTTGATTGAAACTTGCCTCTTTCTATTATTTATGCAGGTTCTAAATCCTGTTTGTTTTGGGATGATGATGATGATGATGATGGTGGTGATATAATGCGGACCATTTGTTGATATTAGGTTATTGTACTTCAGTGTGTTATCAACTAATTGGATCAAAGTCTTATTCTAATCTATTGTGATTGGTCATTGTTAATGCATTCCCTCCAGAGGGGGTATTCAATTCAATTCCATTCCTAAAAAGGCAACACCATCCCAAATGGCACCCTTTCCCCACATAGTGCACTACTTTTGACCAGAGCACTATGGGCATTGGTCAAAAGTAGTGCACTAAATAGGGAATGGGTTGCCGTTTGGGACGAAGACAAAGTCTGGCACCTAGTTCAATCTCTCTTTAGAGTCTAGAACCCAACAGTGAGGATTTGTTAATGACTTGGGGAGGATTTGCCAATGGGAATATATTACGCCCCTTGTCCAAAATGGCACCCTATTTCCTACGTAGTGCACTACTTTTGACCAGAGCCCTATAGTCCCTGGTCAAAAGTAGTGCACTATGTAGGGAATAGGGTGCCATTTGGGAATATATTACGTGGTCCAGGAGCAGATACAGTAGTCTACCAGGCAGGGCTTTTCTCCCTAAATCCTCTCAGGCTAGGCCTCAAAATCTGCATCCCAAATGGCACCCTATTCCCTAATATATAGTGCACTACTTTTGACCGGAGCCCTATGGGCCTTGGTCAAAAGTAGTGCACTATTTAAGGAATAGGGTGCCATTTGGGATGCAGTGTGTGTATGTCTCCCCTTTAGCCTGAGTGGAGGGAGGTCACATGGGGGAGATTACTGTAACATGAGGGTGAGATTGCTTTCTGCTTTGTTGCTCTGAATCAACATCAGTGTGAATACCTACTAATCTGGAAATGTTTGACAGGACCTCTGGGCTGCCTGAGCTGAGAACTCGAGACTTTTTCAATTGTAGTAGTTAAATCAGGGCTCATTTGCATAAAGGGTCTCAGGGTAGGAGTGATGATCTAGGATCAGTTTTACTTTGTTGTTTCTTTCTTCCATAATGAATATGTTTATATATGGACGGACGGGCTGATCCTAGATCAACACTCCTACTCAGACACTTTTATGAATACAGGCCCAGGTATTATAATGACTATTTGTACTGTATGATTGTATGAGAGAAGGTGATATTCTCATTCATTTACTAGTATGTAGATTCAGGACCCATGTTACATCTGAGAGATCTGCAGTTCTCTGAGTTCAGTGGCTGCGTGCCCATTGGGCTCTGGTCAAAAGTAGTGCGCTATATAGAGAATGGGGTGCCATATGAGACGCAGCCAACATGTCCTCCGAGGTTCCCTTGGGCTCTTCTGAGGTCTCCCCTGGCACTGACCTAGGTCCGATGCCTTTTGGGTGCATTATGGCCCTGGAACTGGGCAGAGCTGCTAAAGCGCCAACCATCTGTTCTCTCATTTCGAGGCTGCCAGGCCAGCAGGCTGCCAGGCCAACAGGCTGCCAGGCTCTTCAAGGTCCAAACTATACTGTGATGTATTGAAACCAATGTTCTGTAGAAAGAAACTGACCCAATAATTGTAGTTCTATAGAGCTCTGCCTTCCCATAGACCTTAATTATAGATACTGGTGTCCTCAATTCTGACCCTTGATCTTTATACTGTAAGAATGTTATATTAATTAAAGCTAATTAGACTTATGTTGCATCCTATTATGCGTGGTGAATCCTTATTAATTAATTGAAACCAGTGCTAGTATGAAAATGAGAGCAATTTAGCTTGGTTTTAATTAATCTAAATTGACAAAGGCTAATATTTGAAGTGCTGTGTAACCTATGTTATGTGGATGATTGTATACCAGACAAAAACATCACTTACCAACAATGGTAATCACTTCTGGAGAGGCAGTCCACAACTTGTACGGTTGCGTCCCAAATGGCACCCTATTCCCTATGGGCCCTGGTCAAAAGTAGTGCACTATAAAGGGAATAGGGTGCTATTTGGGAGACTTTGAGATGCTACTATGAGATGCTGCTAGGATCCCAGAGGACTGAAAATACTGGCAACAGCAATAGAGGCTCTCAAAGAGGCATTAGGAATGTACTGCACAAAGAAACAAGAGAGAGAGAGAGAGAGAGAGAGAGAGAGAGAGAGAGAGAGAGAGAGAGAGAGAGAGAGAGAGAGAGAGAGAGAGAGAGAGAGAGAGACATAAAGACATAAACATACACTGAAACGCAAGAAAAAGACACTTGATTAAATTGAAAGCGCAATTGACCAAAATCAGTTCTGGGACATGTGGAACAATTTAAGCATGACAAAGCCACAAGAATTAGCCATACAAGATGAAGGAATTTGGAAAACTTATTTTGATAATCTATACAAAAACATCCCACAAAAAGACTTACAACAGAACCAATTAGAAATTCAAGAAAAATTGAACATCCTTGAATCGGTCATTAAAAACAACCAAAATCCATTAGATTACCCAATAACCCAACAAGAACTAAATGAAAAGCTCAAATCTATAAAATCAAAGAAGGCATGTGGTCTAGATAACATCAGAAATGAAATGCTGAAAAACAGCACACCTGAGTTGCAAAATGCTGTGCTTAAGTTGTTCAACATAGTTTTAACTTCTGGCTGCTTCCCTGATGTCTGGAACCAGGGGCCCATCTCCCCTATCCACAAAAGTGTAGACAAATCAGACCCCAATAATTACAGGGGAATTTGCGTAAACAGCAACTTGGGAAAGGTTTTCTGTAGCATCTTGAATTCAAGAATTCAAACCTTTCTTCAAGAGAAAAATGTAATAAGTAAATGTCAAATTGGCTTTCTCCCTAACCATCGCACTACTGACCATATATACACCTTACACACACTAATTAATAAACACGTCCACCAAAAAAAAGAGGGCAAAATCTTTGCTTGCTTTATTGACTTTAAAAAAGCATTTGATTCTATTTGGCATGAAGGGCTATTCTACAAAATTCTCCAAAGTGGGCTTGGTGGTAAGGTGTATGACTTAATAAAATGTATGTACACAGAAAAAAAGTGTGCAATAAAAATCAAAAACCAAAGAACATAATTATTTTCACAACGTCGAGGTGTGAGACAAGGCTGCAGTTTGAGTCCAAATCTTTTCAACATTTATATCAATGAATTAGCAGACATGTTGGACAATTCTCCAGCCCCAGGACTCACACTATTTGACACAGAGGTAAAATACCTGCTATATGCTGATGACTTGGTACTTCTATCACCAACCAAAGAAGGTCTTCAACAGAACCTTCACATTCTAGAGCAATATTGCAATAATTGGGCCCTGGCAGTAAATTTCAAAAAAACTAAAATCATGATTTTCCACAAAAAAAAACAGATGTCAGAAATACAAATATAAATTCACCCTGAACAACACCATAATTGAACACACTAAAAATTACACATACCTTGGTCTGACCATATCTGCATCGGGAAACTTTAATATGGCAGTGTATGCACTCAAAGAAAAAGCCTGCAGAGCATTGTATGCAATAAAAATGAAATTGTTCAAAATCAACATCCCAATTAGAATTTGGACCAAAATATTTGACAGTGTAATCCTACCAATAGCTCTTTTTCGGAAGTGAGGTTTGGGGGCCACTCAATAAACTGGACTTTAAAATATGGGACAAACATCCAATTGAAGCCCTACATGCAGAATTCTGTCGGAAAATTCTACAAGTCCAGAGAAATACACCAACTAATGCATGTAGGGCAGAATTGGGCCACTTTCCAGTAGTAATGAAAATACAGAAAATATCATTAACATTTTGGCTACATCTAAATTCAAGTCCAAATTCAAGTCTGCAATTTAAAGCACTTCAAACCCAAGAGCTGAGCCCAGAAACGAGCCCTCTCAGTCAGCTGGTGTTGGACCTAACCAACCAAGCTGACACCAGCACTGCTTCAAAAGAAAGAATTCCAATGAACAAAATCATGAACTTTTATTTATTTTTATTTTTATTTCACCTTTATTTAACCAGGTAAACCAGTTGAGAACAAGTTCTCATTTACAACTGCGACCTGGCCAAGATAAAGCAAAGCAGTGCGATAAAAACAACAACACAGAGTTACATATGGGGTAAAAAAACATAAAGTCCAAAAATACAACAGAAAATATATATACAGTGTGTGCAAATGTAGCAAGTTATGGAGGTAAGGCAATAAATAGGCTATAGTGCAAAATAATTACAATTAGTATTAACACTGGAATGATAGATGTGCAAGAGATGATGTGCAAATAGAGATACTGGGGTACAAATGAGCAAAATAAATAACAATATAGGGATGAGGTAGTTGGGCGGGCTCATTTCAGATGGGCTGTGTACAGGTGCAGTGATCGGTAAGGTGCTCTGACAACTGATGCTTAAAGTTAGTGAGGGAGATAAGTGTCTCCAGCTTCAGAGATTTTTGCAATTTGTTCCAGTCATTGGCAGCAGAGAACTGGAAGGAATGGCGGCCAAAGGAGGTGTTGGCTTTGGGGGTGACCAGTGAGATATACCTGCTGGAGCGCAGACTACGGGTGGGTGTTGCTATGGTGACCAATGAGCTAAGATAAGGCGGGGATTTGCCTAGCAGTGATTTATAGATGGCCTGGAGCCAGTGGGTTTGGCGACGAATATGTAGTGAGGACCAGCCAACAAGAGCGTACAGGTCACAGTGGTGGGTAGTATATGGGGCTTTGGAGACAAAACGGATGGCACTGTGATAGACTACATCCAATTTGCTGAGTAGAGTGTTGGAGGCTATTTTGTAAATGACATCGCCGAAGTCAAGGATCGGTAGGATAGTCAGTTTTACGAGGGCATGTTTGGCAGCATGAGTGAAGGAGGCTTTGTTGCGAAATAGGAAACCGATTCTAGATTTAACTTTGGATTGGAGATTCTTAATGTGAGTCTGGAAGGAGAGTTTACAGTCTAACCAGACACCTAGATATTTGTAGTTGTCCACATACTCTAGGTCAGACCCGTCGAGAGTAGTGATTCTAGTCGGGTGGGCGGGTGCCAGCAGCGTTCGATTGAAGAGCATGCATTTAGTTTTACTAGTGTTTAAGAGCAGTTGGAGGCTACTGAAGGAGTGTTGTATGGCATTGAAGCTCGTTTGGAGGTTTGTTAACACAGTGTCCAATGAAGGGCCAGATGTATACAAAATGGTGTCGTCTTGCGTAGAGGTGGATCTGAGAGTCACCAGCAGCAAGAGCGACGTCATTGATATACACAGAGAAAAGAGTCGGCCCAAGAATTTAACCCTGTGGCACCCCCATAGAGACTGCCATAGGTCCAGACAACAGGCCCTCCGATTTGACACATTGAACTCTATCTGAGAAGTAGTTGGTGAACCAGGCGAGGCAGTCATTTGAGAAACCAAGGCTATTTAGTCTGCCAATAAGAACGTGGACCAATCAAAGGACTCATATTTACAACATTGGAAAAACGAAACAAAATCCCAAAGCCGACTAAATTGCTATCTGACCCTAAACAGAGAATATGAATTGGCTGATTATCTCTACTCTGTCAGAGATTCGAAGCAGAGACAGATCCTTACCAAGTACATGCTGAGTGACCATCAATTGGCAATAGAAACTGGCAGACATAAAAAGACATGGCTACCCAAAGAGGAGCGTATATGTGGTCACTGCACGACAGGGGAGGTAGAAACAGAGATGCACTTTCTCCTTTACTGTGATAAATATTCCTCACAAAGAGATTCATTATTCACAGAAATGACTACATTTATTCCAAATTTTAACTTATTAAACCCAGAGGAAAAACTAAAAATACTCATGGGCGAAGGAGCAATGGCTCCTCTTGCAGCCAAATATGTATTTGCCTGCCATAGCCTGAGGGACACTGAATAATAACATCTGCATAATAAATAGTAACGTACTTATTATAATTGTTATTGCTATTATTGTTATTATCATTATTATTGTTGTTTATCATTCCAAATAGTAGTGGTATGGGTGGTAATGGTAATGATGGCAGTTTAATGATGGTGGTGGTAGTAGTGGTAGTAATGATGATGGTAGTTGTAGTACTGATATAATGGTGAAGATGACCGTTATTTAGTTATAAGTTAGTTATAGTTTCATTTTCCATATTTAGATTTGTATATTTATTATATTTCTACTATTGACTGTTACCATTTTATTGTTGTCATTTATTTATTATTATTTACTACCATTTGTTATAGAGAGAGAGAGAGAGAGAGAGAGAGAGAGAGAGAGAGAGAGAGAGAGAGAGAGAGAGAGAGAGAGAGAGAGAGAGAGAGAGAGAGAGAGAGAGAGAGAGGTGAAGGACGAGGGAGAGGACTGGACCAACAGAGCAGCCATCTGCATCCACTCCTTTTGATCACCTCTCCATCTTCCTCCATCCCTCCATCCCAGTGGCCTGGCCTGGCCTCGGTAACCTCTGTGCTCTCAGTGACCAAGAGCAGAGTCCCTGGACATGGTCACTACCCCGGCTCCAGCCCTGCGCTCCCATCCCTAATATCATATGAGTCCCTGGACATGGTCACTACCCCGGCTCCAGCCCTGCGCTCCCATCCCTAATATCATATGAGTCCCTGGACATGGTCACTATAATAATAATAATAATAATAATAATAATAATAATAATATAATAATATAATAGGATGAAGGTAGCCCGCAGGAAGACAACAAGGGCACATTACTGTGTGGTGTGTGTGTGTGGTGTGTGTGTGTGGTGTGTGTGTGTGAGGCTGTCCAGTTCTGTCCCTCTACAGGGGCTCTGAATGTGTCACCATGATTCACGGTGACAGCTGCCCTGAGGTGGCCTAAAGCAGCCAGACCACTGACCAGTGCTGCAGTAGCTAGTACTCAAACTGCACACGACCTGCTGTGCTCTCTCCCTCTCTCTCTCTGTCTCTCTCTCTCTCTCTCTCTCTCTCTTTCTCTCTCTCTCAATTGAATTCAATTATATTTCAATTCAAGGGGTTTTATTGGCATGGGAAACATATGTTAACATTGCCAAACAAGTGAAATAGATCATAAACAAAAGTGAAATAAACAATAAAAAAAAAAAAACAGTAAACATTAAAGTTCCAAAAGAATAAAGATATTTCAAATGTCATATTATGTGCAAATAGTTAAAGCACAAATTGGAAAAGAAATAAACATAAATATGGGTTGTATTTACAATGTTGTTTGTTCTTCACTGGTTGCCCTTTTCTTGTGTTAAAAGGTTCAGTCACAGTGGTCAGGTATTCTGCCACTGTGCACTCTCTGTTTAGGACCAAATAGCATTCCAGTTTGCGCTGTTTCTTTGTTAATTCTTTCCAATGTGTCAAGTAATTATCTTTTAGTTTTCTCATGATTTGGTTGGGTCTTATTGTATTGCTGCCCTGGGGCTCTGTTTGTGTTCTCTCTCTCTCTCTCTCTCTCTCTCTCTCTCTCCACACATGCGCACACACACACATTCTGCAAACTCCCCAGACTAGTACACTTGAGTTGTGCTAACATAACACACTACAACCCACACTTCCTAAGCAGATCAAGAGGGGTCTTATTTTTCTTCAGTACATAGACACCCAGCATCCCACCCAGTCCTGCCTACCTGTGGAGAGAGAGACCACCTGTGGATCACTCCAGTGGGTGTTGATTGACTACAGAAAACAAACATGTTTTATTGTCACATACGGATAGGTGCAGTGAAATGTGTTGTTTTACAGCCATAGTAGTACGGCGCCCGTGGAGCAAATTAGGGTTAAGTGCCTTGCTCAAGGGCACATCGACTTATTTTTCACCTTGTCAGCTCGGTTATTTGAAGCAGCGACCTTTCAGTTACTGGCCCAATGCTCTAACCGCTAGGCTACCTGCCGCCCACAGACATGCTCCAATAGAGAGCACAGATCAGCCCCCTCACTGAAACACAAAGGGCCATCTGCACCGTCATGGTTATTGTGTGTGACCATGCATTAAGCTGTTTGATATTTTCCCTGGGTCTACTGTTGATCAGGCCGGTGCTGGGCCCAGACAGGCAGAGTATATCATGTTGGCCAGGCCGGTGCTGGGTCCAGACAGGTAGAGTATATCATGTTGGCCAGGCCGGTGCTGGGCCCAGATAGGTAGAGTATATCATGTTGGCCAGGCCGGTGCTGGGCCCAGACAGGTAGAGTATATAATGTTGGCCAGGCCGGTGCTGGGCCCAGACAGGTAGAGTATATCATGTTGGCCAGGCCGGTGCTGGGCCCAGACAGGCAGAGTATATCATGTTGGCCAGGCCGGTGTTGGGCCCAGACAGGTAGAGTATATCATGTTGGCCAGGCCGGTGCTGGGCCCAGACAGGCAGAGTATATCATGTTGGCCAGGCCGGTGCTGGGCCCAGACAGGCAGAGTATATCATGTTGGCCAGGCCGGTGCTGGGCCCAGACAGGCAGAGTATATCATGTTGGCCAGGCCGGTGCTGGGCCCAGACAGGCAGAGTATATCATGTTGGCCAGGCCGGTGCTGGCCCCAGACAGGCAGAGTATATCATGTTGGCCAGGCCGGTGCTGGGCCCAGACAGGCAGAGTATATCAAGGGAACTGGGAGAATATGGTGGTGTGTGAGTCAGAGAGAGGGGATACAGTATAAAGCTCTTAAGCCATCTAAAATAATGTTACCATCACAGGATAGGTATATCACCTCAATACTTTATTAAATAATAATAATCATCATCATCATCGTAATGAAAGGAAACATAAAACAGTATTAGACATACATGAGGTGGCTTTACAAAAGTCACTCAGGGCTCAATTCATTTTAATTTCTTCCAATGCCATTGTCAGTGCCAGCGGCAGGTAACCATGGAAACCTGGGGTAAGGGTATGGGTGGCATCAACAGTGAGAGACTGAAGGACACAGGTCTGTGAGAGGCTTGGCAACAGGTGGGTCTCTAACTCAACGCACTAATCATTCAGACAGTCTTTTGTTTAGGTTTTGTCCTAAGACTATTTTCCTTTCACAGAGTATCAAACAGAAGTATAATGTAGCCTTGGAAACAATCTGAGACGTCGATAAGTTGCAGTGCTGCTGGTTAAGACGAGGGTGAGGACCGGAGGTGCTTGTTTGGAGCCGCCTGCCTGTGACTATCTGTGCCCCGATTCATCATATGTTGTTGCATTGATGAGGCTTCACCATTGATCCCGTAAAAATGTATGCGCACATGACTGTAAGTCGCTTTGGATAATTTAGCAGACGCTCTTATCCAGAGCGACTTACAGTTAGTGAATACTTTTTTTTTTTTTATATACTGGCCCCCCATGGGAATCGAACCCACAACCCTGGCGTTGCAAACGCCATGCTCTATCAACTGAGCTACATCCCTGCCGGCCATTCCCTCCCCTAACCTGGACGACGCTGGGCCAATTGTGCGCCGCCCATGAGTCTCCCGGTCGCGGCCGGCTGCGACAGAGCCTAAATGGCATATTATTATTATTATTATCCCATTGATGAGGCTTCACCACTGACCCCATTGATGAGGCTTCACCACTGACCCCATTGATGAGGCTTCACCACTGACCCCATTGATGAGGCTTCACCACTGATCCCATTGATGAGGCTTCACCATTGACCCCATTGATGAGGCTTCACCATTGATCCCATTGATGAGGCTTCACCATTGACCCCATTGACGAGGCTTCACCATTGATTCATAATTTGATATACACACAGTAGCCTTTACAAAATGGCAGTGCTTTTGTCTCTGTGATGTTGCCGTGAAAAGATTTACCCGCCCCTGCTTCACAAGAATCCTCAGAGGAAATGAGACAGGCACAAATGTGAGACAATTCCTTCCTATAGAAGGCTAGGGATGAATCCCAAATGGCACCCTATTCCCCATAGGGTTCTGGTCAAAAGTAGTGCACTATAAAGGGAATAGGGTGCCATTTGTGACGCATGCCCAGCCTCTCAGACACATCATCCTCCCTCCTGACCCACCTTACCATCAAAATGACACCAATTATACCACAACTTTTTAATCACATCTACCATGTTGAGACGGTGTGGTGTAAAGAAAACTGTGTCTGACTTCTAGTAGTGCACTAAGACATAGCGGCGGTGGAAACATGTGACAAAAACTATGTCATCATTGGTCGTATGATTTCACATGCTTCAGGATGTTAAAGACAAAAGGTTCATCATAACAAAACCAGAGTACTGTAGATTCTCTGTCATTCAGTAATATAACATCCACAACCATAATAATACTTTAAAGTTGCAGTTATAATTATAAACAGTCATCATGACATTAATTACAAACTAATACTGTTTGACATCAGATCTTCTCCCACGACTAGGGATGAACTGATTTAAGTTAAGGAAATAAAATGCACATAGAAAAACACATTAACGTTGTGTAGAATAAGCTAATCAAAACAAAAAAAGTGGATCTGATTGAATAGAGGCCCCTAGTCTATCTGGCTGGCATGCACACCACCACAGGTAGCTAGACATGACCTGTGTTTTGTTTTGTTTTTCCTGTCGTCGGTTCATTTGGTCACACAGCAACATATTTACACCGTACAATTTTCTACTTCCTTTTAAACGGGATAGTTCAAACCAATATGTAATTTGAACTACACCTTTAAATCTGCACTTAGACAGACTGTTATAGGTGTGCCATTGAAATTCTACTTCAACATACTGTAGCAGCGAAACACACTGAGATAACAAGTTCACCACAACTCACAGAGCAACGGTGATTTAGACCTACGGCTCATATGCCCCAAAAACCAAAGCTCACATTAGGCCAAACTAAGGTCTGCCCCAGCTGAAATATTCTGGAAGGTACAATAGTCTTCACTTGAATTCCATTCCCATCCATGTAATTCATAGAATAGGCGTAGGGTCCAAGTCTCCTGTTTTATTCCTGGTTGAGGCTCCAATATTCAGTCCATTTGTAGTGAAGGAGAATCCCTTGACCAATGGGGTGGCTAGAAACATCCAGTCGGCCAATCAGTAGCTTCATCCAACAGTTAAACCGAGTTCCAGGGTTCTCCTGAGGTATTTGATTGGACAGATAGTCACAGTTCCTGTTGGGAGTAGTATGATATGATTGGTTGGAAACAGAGTGAAAGGTCCCCGTTTAGGCATAAGATTGGATGAACAGTGATATGATCCAGCTCAAGGTTTTGTTTGGGTTGGTGGAGGTAAATGAGATAAGGGGTAATCTTCTTAAGGTGAGGGTGGACAGGGTCAAGGTGGATGTCACATTATAATGACATGATAACAGAATTAAACTGAAGCGTCTACAGGGCCTCTGTGTCTCTCTCTATATCTCCATGAACTACTGCCATTCAGTGAGTTTGTGGTTGTCATGGACAACAGGGTAGTCCCATAGCTGTAACCTGTATGGGCCTGATTGGGATGTGGCTCTAAGGTCGTACATACTCATGAAACATCATTTTACGATTTCCCTGAAAGACGCAATAATATTACATGAGGAGTACATGACTTAACTAGAAGGCTCCTGGTGGAAGCAAAACTCTCCCAATACTATGACCCACATGTAATCCCTATCACCCCTACAGACAGTATAGAATACAACCTAATCCCTATCCCCTCTACAGACAGTATAGAATACAACCTAATCCCTATCACCCCTACAGACAGTAAAGAATACAACCTAATCCCTATCACCCCTACAGACAGTATAGAATACAACCTAATCCCTATCACCCCTACAGACAGTATAGAATACAACCTAATCCCTATCACCCCTACAGACAGTATAGAATACAACCTAATCCCTATCACCCCTACAGACAGTATAGAATACAACCTAATCCCTATCACCCCTACAGACAGTAAAGAATACAACCTAATCCCTATCACCCCTACAGACAGTATAGAATACAACCTAATCCCTATCACCCCCTACAGACAGTATAGAATACAACCTAATCCCTATCACCCCTACAGACAGTAAAGAATACAACCTAATCCCTATCCCCCCTACAGACAGTATAGAATACAACCTAATCCCTATCACCCCTATAGACAGTAAAGAATACAACCTAATCCCTATCCCCTCTACAGACAGTATATAATACAACCTAATCCCTATCCCCTCTACAGACAGTAAAGAATACAACCTAATCCCTATCACCCCTACAGACAGTATAGAATACAACCTAATCCCTATCACCCCTACAGACAGTATAGAATACAACCTAATCCCTATCACCCCTACAGACAGTAAAGAATACAACCTAATCCCTATCACCCCTACAGACAGTATAGAATACAACCTAATCCCTATCACCCCTACAGACAGTATAGAATACAACCTAATCCCTATCACCCCTACAGACAGTATAGAATACAACCTAATCCCTATCCCCTCTACAGACAGTATATTATACAACACAGCACCATAGAAAGAGGCCATAGAACAATATCACTAAGGCTCTGTGTGTCTGGCCAACAAACACCACCATTCTATCTGCTCCTGTCTTCAAAATGGGGTTGAAAATCCAATCAAATGGAAACAGCCAGGAAACAACAGTTGAGTGTGTGGAAAGAGGGGGATAAGGGAGAGGGGGAGGTGAGAGGAGGAGGGGGTGAGAGGGGGGAGGTGAGAGGAGGAGGGGGTGAGAGGGGGGAGGAGAGAGGAGGAGGGGGGTGAGAGGGGGGAGGAGAGAGGAGGAGGGGGGTGAGAGGGGAAGAGGGTGAGAGGGGGGAGGTGAGAGGAGGAGGCGGTGAGAGGGGGGAGGTGAGAGGAGGAGGGGGTGAGAGGGGGGAGGTGAGAGGAGAGAGGAGGGGGGGGGTGAGAGGGGGGAGGAGAGAGGAGGAGGAGGGGGGAGGAGAGAGGAGGAGGGGGTGAGAGGAGAGAGGAGAGAGGAGGAAGGGGTGAGAGGAGAGAAGAGGAGGGAGGAGAGAGGAGGAGGGTGTGAGAGGGGGGAGGAGAAAGGAGAAAGGAGGAGGGGGTGAGAGGGGGGTGAGAGGGGGGAGGAGAGACCCGTCTGGGCAGGAGAGGAGCATCTCTGACCCTGAAACATGTTCTCTAGGCCACCTACCACCCGTCTGGGCAGGAGAGGAGCATCTAAAGCCCTGACCCTGAAACATGTTCTCTAGGCCACCTACCACCCGTCTGGGCAGGAGAGGAGCATCTCTGACCCTGAAACATGTTCTCTAGGCCACCTACCACCCGTCTGGGCAGGAGAGGAGCATCTCTGACCCTGAAACATGTTCTCTAGGCCACCTACCACCCGTCTGGGCAGGAGAGGAGCATCTCTGACCCTGAAACATGTTCTCTAGGCCACCTACCACCCGTCTGGGCAGGAGAGGAGCATCTCTGACCCTGAAACATGTTCTCTAGGCCACCTACCACCCGTCTGGGCAGGAGAGGAGCATCTCTGACCCTGAAACATGTTCTCTAGGCCTAGGACAGCAGCTCAGTCACCTTGGTTCTATTAACTGACAGCAACCCATAGCACTCTCAGCCAGGATCAGAGTGAAGAGACAGAGAGGTTGTTTTGCAACCAGATCTAACAGCATCTGTCTGAGTGAGACGCTTGCCCTGTCACGAGAGGACAGCAGGTGTAACTCTCTCTTTACGTTCGTATTTTAGGGCTAAATCCCAAATGGCACCCTACTCCCTACATAGTGCACTACTTTTGACCAGCGCCCTACTGGTCCAATGAACCCTATGGGCCATTTGGGACGCCTCCCCATGTCTAGGTGTTTTTCTACATTCTACACACCAGACTGTCTTTCATGCTGTAGCGGTTGTTTTGCTCATTAGCAGTCTAACAGTCTGTCATTGGCCAGTAGGTAATGAGTGGGTCCAAACGTCCTTATACAGATTGGTGGGGAACCTTAGGCTCCTCATCCAGACATTAACAGATTGGTGGGGAACCTTAGGCTGCTCATCCAGACATGGGACCCTCATAGGTCTTGATGCTCGGTGGATGATGAGGGGGATCTGGAGTTGTCTTTTTAAACCCTCTAAAAACGTTTTTCTTACAGGCTGCTATTATGACTGCGGTGGTGGATGACGTCTGAAGGTTGATGTAATGTAGGGTCTTGACCCAATGAAGGGGATTTTAACATTTTAACATTCAAATTCTCTTTTGTCTGTTTGTTACTTTTACTTTGTTCATATTTTATTTTTTTTTAAAAAGTTTTTTGGGGGAAACCAAGATAAATAGATGTGTATGTGCACAGCTTGTAGACAGAGAAAACACAACACTCTGGCCTCTGGTCTGGTCCTGACAGACACACACTAACACATTGGCACACGACCTAGATTAAAAATGTGTGAACCAGAAAGGCTTCATGTTGTAAAGAGCTAATGGGACTCTATTCCCTATTTAGTGCACTACTACCCTATGGGCCCTGGTCAAAAGTAGTGCACTATAAACGTTATAGGGTGCCCTTTGAGTCCCTAGAAGCTGCTTCATGGCAGCCGAGGACTTGGTGTGTGTGTGTGTGTGTGTGTGTGTGTGTGTGTGTCTGTGTGTGTGTGTGTAGTTAAAGCCTAGGCCAGCCAGTTACTGAACATCTAGGTACAGATGTGTCTAGAACAGAGGTGGATGGAGGGGGTGTGGCTGTATTGTAGAATAGAGGGGGACAGAGGTGGATGGAGGGGGTGGGGCTGTACAGTAGAATAGAGGGGGACAGAGGTGGATGGAGGGGGTGGGGCTGTACAGTAGAATAGAGGGGGACAGAGGTGGATGGAGATGGTGGGGCTGTACAGTAGACTAGAGGGGGATGGAGGGGGTGGGGCTGGAGGAAAAAGGGAGGCGAGGAGGAGGAGAGGAGGAGGAGGAGGGTGGTGCCAGAGTAAGAAGGGAGGCGCGAAGGAGGAGAGGAGGAGGAGGGTGGTGCCAGAGTAAGAAGGGAGGCGCGAAGGAGGAGAGGAGGAGGAGGAGAGGTAATCTCGTTAATGCCACAGCAGCAGCAGGCAGGTGCCCTGATGACAGGCACAGCCAGGGAACAAAAGACTGACGGGGTAAACAGCTGATGACCCTCACTCGCTACCCACTGCACAACACACACACACACACACACACACACACACACACACACACACACACACACACACACACACACACACACACACACACACACACACACACACACACACACACACACACACACACACACACACACACACACACACACACACACACACACACACACACACACACACACACACACACACACACACACAAAATAAGGGCGTACTTTGCCTCCACCAGGAGACCCCTTACATGAAATGATAGCTGGAGAGTTAGAGACAAACGGCCCTGCACCCTACAGGCGTTCCAAATCACACCCTATTCCAAATGACACCCTATTCCTATGGGACCCTGGTCAAAAGTAGTGCACTATTTAGGAAATAGTTGGATCTGTTGAGTTCTATCAAACTCATCTATTTATAAGTAATTATGTCCATGATCTTTTAGGTAACAATGAAATGCCATTCCCTTGGGTTGTTAATGACCCAACCAATCACTTTTTATAACCTCTGACCTGACTCTGCATGTTGTTGTGACGGTAAATGCATTTTTTTTCCAGATCTGAAACTAACAACTGACCCATGTAAACAGATGTAGCGATCACATTCAGATAGGGAGTATTGGCTGTGGTAGAGGGTGGAGAGGGGAGGGGGGAGAGAGGGAGGAGAGGGAGGGTGGAGAGGGGAGGGAGGGGTGAGGGGGTAGAGGGGGGATTTCAGTTTATTTTCCCCCAGCTCACCGAGACTCAAGAGGTGAGAGTGGGGTCACCAAGGACAGGCGGGCTAAAAAGTAATTCAAGTAAAATCAGGTGTCTTCCGTAAAACACAGAAGGGCTTGTGTTGAAAACACAACATAAAAGGCCCCAACCCTATTGATGACACATGCCAATTTCTGATCGTGTCTTAGGGGGCAACAGTTTCCCCCCTGTTGTAATATGGATGGCTCATAGTTGGATAAAACAGGGTCTAGGGACATACCATAACACCCTCCAAATCAACTCTGGACCTCAAAGCCCCCTCTAATTAGGGACTGGTTTAGACCTGGGACACCAGGTGGGTGCAATTAATGATCAGGTAGAACAGAAAGCCAGCAGGCTCCGGACCTCGTAGGGTCAGCGTTGAATGCCCCTGCCGTAAGATAATGGGGGGGGGCATGACAAGCAGCTGATGGAATGATCCAACCGTGTCAGTGACCATACAGACAACAGTCATAATAGGCCAGTAGGTTCCTTCCCCCTTGTGTTACATGCTTGGATGTAGGGGGGATGGGGACTAGGGGGGGTTGTTTGGCAGAGAGGGGGGAGGGGGGGGGACATGGGGATTGGGATTGGGGCGGGTTGTACCCCTCTACCCCTCCTCTCACCGGTCCAGTATGCAGCTGTAGTCCTGTGGGCCGCAGCCCCCCTCACTCTTCAGCTCGGCAAACACCTGGGTGAAGAAGTGGGGATCGGCGTTGATGCGCAGCATCTTGGCGCTGGTGGTGTCGATGATGGCAAGGCATCGGTCCCAGAACGCCTCTTTGCCAGCCTCCACCAGGAAAGGCTTCAGTGGGTAGGAGATCTCGTTGCCCATGTAGGAGTAGGAAAGGTAGAGGCAGGTGAGCAGCGTGGCCTGAAGCTCGTGCTCCGACGCCACCAGGTCCCCATCCACCACATTTCGACACAGCATGTAGACAAACACTACGTTGGCCGGCGTCACGAAGGCCTGGTCCTGCCAGCCCTGGAGGAGTAGAGAGCGGTCCACCGCCCGCAGCCACAGCACCGGGTCTGCCGGGGAGAGGTGCTTCAGCCGATAGCAGCGGCCACACAGGAACTCACCCAGACAGCGGAGGAGTTCACTAGTGGACGCCTGGATGATGACGCGCTTGGGGGACGAAGCGCCCATTCCTTGATGGGGCACCTTCTTGACGGAGGGTAGCTGCTGGGGTTTAATACCCATCTCATAGCTACAGTGCCCCTGGCCGAAGCCTATCCCCAGGCCTTGTCCTGCTGGCCTGTTGTAGCTGGAGAGGTTGGCACAGGATAGAGATTTCTTGACATTCGCCTGGTTGAGATGCAACACCGGGTCCTTCTGGTAGATGTTGTTGTTGTTGTTGAGGGGGTCTCCGAGCAACCCCGGGCCCCCAGAACATTTCTTAGAGCTCCCTCGTTTCTTGGTGGTGGCAACCAGGCGTTTCCAGGTGAGCGCCGGGAGGAAGATTGACTGGCCCCGTTTCAGGCCACCGGTGTGATCTTTCTGAGTGTTGAGCGATCGGCTGCTCAGGCTCGGGTAGTGGTTGAGGGAACCGGGCCGCGTGTCGTAGTAGCTGTTCTTCCTGGATGCAGGGGACAGTGATAATACTGCGCCCATGGTGAGTCAGTGATGTATTATACTGGCTTTGTGGGGTCGGATTTGGACAGGGTTGAGATGGAGGCACAGTTCTCTCCTGTTTAACGATTTAAGTTTAGTTGAATTTAGAGACTTAAACGTTTTCCAGTTGATGCTGACACTATTCAAATGCCCATGATGACACTGCCACTATCTGCAACACAAGAACAGGAAACGTATGATGTTGAGAATTAAAAAGCAAATAGCCTACTTAAACTTTGAAAATAATACATTTGTGTTTTTCTCTCTCAAACATTTACATTTGCTAATGCCCTGTCAAGCAGCGCTGTGCACCCGTGTCCCACCAGGTTGCTATTCGCACAAGCACATCAATACATACAGTGCCTTCAGAAAGTATTCATACCCGTTTACTTATTCCACATTTTGTTGTGTTACAGCCTGAATTCAAAATGGATTAAATCAATTGTTTGTCTCACCAATCTACACACAATACCCCATAATGACAAAGTGAAAACATGTTTTTACACATTTTTGCTAATTTATTGATAATGTACTTACACCCCTGAGTACTCACACCCCTGAGTCAAAACATGTTAGAATCACTTTTGGCAGCGATTACAGGTGTGAGTATTTCTGGGTAAGTCTCTAAGAGCTTTGCACACCTGGATTGTACAATATTTGCACATTATTATTTTTTAAATTCTTCATTCTCTGTCAAGTTGGTTGTGGCTCATTGCTAGACAGCCATTTTCAAGTCTTGCCATAGAAGCCGATTTAAGTCAAAACTGTAACTAGGCCACTCCAGTGTATATTTGGCCTTGTGTTTTAGGTTATTGTCCTGCTGAAAGGTGAATTTGTCTCCCGGTGTCTGAACCAGATGTTCCTCTAAGATTTTGCCTGTGCTTAGCTCTATTCCATTTCTTCTTATCATAAAGAACTCCCTAGTCCTTGCCGATGACAAGCATACCCATAACATGATGCAGCCACCACCATGCTTGAAAATATGAAGAGTTGTACTCAATGATGTGTTGTGTTAGATTTGTACCAAATATAACGCTTTGTATTCAGGACATAAAGTTAATTTCTTTGCACATTTTTTGCAGTTTTACTTTAGTGCCTTATTGCAAACAGGATGCATGTTTTGGAATATTTTGTATTCTGTACAGGCTTCCTTCGTTTCACTCTGTCAATTAGGTTAGTATTGTGGAGTAACTACAACGCTGTTGATCCATCCTCAGTTTTCTCCTATTACAGCCATTAAACTCTAACTGTTTTAAAGTGGAACCAGCAGCATCTTAACTACTTTGCAGATATGAAACAAACAGACAATCATAATATCAGTCAAAAAATATCAAATTCCCAGTTTATGCTAGAAAATCAACTTTATAA
This sequence comes from Coregonus clupeaformis, assembly GCF_020615455.1. Taxonomy (NCBI): domain Eukaryota; kingdom Metazoa; phylum Chordata; class Actinopteri; order Salmoniformes; family Salmonidae; genus Coregonus; species Coregonus clupeaformis. The sequence goes on along the minus strand of NC_059208.1, from coordinate 63,191,459 downwards.
GCAGTTTTAAAAATAGATTATATTTGACTCAAAATTCCATGTTGGTAGAATAGATGGATGCAGTTCAATGCATGATTAATATCATTCACAAATACATTTCTTGGTAGTCCCAAAAATATTGCTATCAGGTTGTAAATCACAACTGGCCTGGTACATTGTTTGCTGCCTCCATCCATTCGGGATGCACTATTTCAGTTTCAATGACTCAATATGTTGGACAAAAACAGACTAATGTAACTAAGGCTGGGAATGTCAATACAATCAAACTAGCAAGGGCAATGACCACAAGTCAGTCATAACGTGGCTAATAGGCTAGCGTACCTATTTATGTAGCTATTTATTTAGCAAGCTAAAAACACGGAGCCTAACGTTAGCTAGCTAACTAGCTAGCTAGCTAGCTGCTGGGAGGATGTCATATCATTGGAGGAGTGGGTTAGTGACCGACTTTTCCCCCTAATCATAGCCGTGGGAAGTAGGGGTGCTGAGGGTGCTGCAGGACCCCCTGAAAAATGCTAATAATTTTTTATTTTATAATTATTTATTTTTTTCTCACAAAAGTAGTGCACTGGGCCTTTAATTGTCCTGCATTAGCGGATCGATACAGCCGTCTCCCCCCCCCCCCCATCAAATCACCCTCTTCTGAGTGTGCCAGAGAGCACAGAATAACTGATTAATTTACAAACGCGCAACATCCACTGAATATGACCGGTGTCAGTAAACGTCGGCAAAAAAAGTAATTAAATTGTTGCCGGCAGCACAGTTAGTCACTAACGCTCTAGATAACATGTAAAAACAGCCTAACCAGCTCTGCTAGGGCGAGTAAAATGGTCAGAGTCAGGTGTTCTCTCATTTGGGAGTTTGTAGTGCAGTTTTTCCATGCATAGAACTACGGATAGAAAAAAGATGGTGGAAGCGGATGATGAAGTGGATTCTGAATCTAATGGCGGTAGAATCAAGGAGAATTTGAATATTGTCCAAAAGAAAGGAAAACGGAGCAAAGTAGAGTACAGTGATGAGAACGTCACTTCGTATCTAGTAGGAGTACGGTTTGTTAATGAGGAGCAGCTGATTGAATTACCAATCTTGAGGAATCCATTTGAGATATCCAAACTGGTGGAGAGAGTGCTGGGTGGAGTGAAGGCAGTGAGGATCACGAGAGGCGTTTGAAGTGTTGTGTGTGTCTCTTAGGAACAGGGCACCCATCAAGGGGGTTATATCTGGAGTCTCGTGGGAAGTAGATGTTGAAGAGATGAAAAATATTCCTGGAGTGATTGATGCACGTTGGATGAATTGTGTGTTGAATGAAGAAAAAGTGAAGTCTATCTGTTCTTTTGTTTTTTTGATATGGAGTCTCTCCCTACTCAAGTGCAGTTAGGGTATGTTAACTACAGTCAGAGCGTTTATCCCAAGACCAATGCAGTGTGATCATTGTAAAGCTTTTGGTCATGTTTCAAGTGTTTGCAGAAGGGAGAAGCTGAGATGTCCAACTTGTGGAAAATATCATATTATGTGTTATAAAAGTGATAAATGTGACATGTTGCAATTGTGGTGGGAACCATGAAGCCACGTCTTTCGAATGCCCCACAAGGGGTGAAAGAGAATGAGGTGGGCAAAGTCAGGGCTATCCAGAGCATATCATATGCAGCAGCTGCTAAAAGGGTTGAGGGTTTGAATGGTGCTCCTGAAGAGTCCATGGTGGTGGATAGGCCTTCACTGCAGGCTGCAGGGGATGTCTTTCACCAGCAGGACCCTGACATTTTAAAGGTTAAGAAGGTGGACTTTGTAGCTTTTATAGCTATGGTGATAAATGGCACTGCCAAGGTGGAGAGAAGGTCCAGGAAGATAGAAATCATTGTGGAAGCGGTGGAGAGGTTCCTGGGGCTGAAAGATTTCTCGGCGGAGGAGTTACATGGAATATTGTCACAAGCCGTACCACCCCCTCAGGGCCTAGAGCCGGAGAAGGGGGATATGGAGAATTGAAAGAAGGAAGAAGTGAGAGTTTTGTTTTGTTTTGTTATTGTACCATTTTTATTTGGGTGGATTAAGTTAGTTTCCCTATCACGTATGGATTTTCTTTTTACCTTGTTTTGGTTTCAACCCGTCCAGTCGGTGGCGGCAATACACCTTTTTGGGTTGTAGTCCGCCATAAAACCCACATAAGAAGAAGAAGAAGAAGAAGTTCTCAAATTTGTGTCTGGAAGCAGTTAGCAAGCTAGCCAACCCAGTTAGCTTGGGTGCTTGACTGCCGTTGTGAGGAACGCTTCGATCAACACTACTACTCGGCCAGAGCGTCCAGTGTGCACTCTAAACCCTCGGACAGCGAAACCCTCTGAATTTACGAACAGACAATCTGACAACGCTCTGAATTTACGACCCAGAGCACACTCTGACACACAGGAGGCAATTTACGAACTCACCCTTAGTTGTCAATGAAATGTATTTGGCGTCAATCAAATGGGCGGACAGGCAGGCAAGTTCCCATCAAGTCGTCAAAACGTGGATGGGTTGGGACAAGCATGCATGGGCAGGCGAGCTACAGAAGGACAAGCAGGTTACTACACCCCATCGTTTATCAGAGCAATTCTGATGGCCAACTAGCTGAAAAAGTTTAAGAGGTTTTGTCTAATGTTCCCTCGCTAGATTTTAGCTCATCTCGCTCTAGCATTAGTTGTTGATCTTGTTGCTGTTGATGTGCATAACTGAGGGAGAGATAGCCTACCTTTTCATGGTTGTTTGATCAATAGGACTGTAAAGTTCCCAAATGTAAGTGGACTCCCATGGTATTTACATATTTGCAGAAATCCATTCAGGTGTATTTTGTGTCTTTTGGCGAATGCGTTCGTTCTAATGATCTAAAGTTGCACTGTTGCTACTGCCAGTTCAAAGTGAATGATGACAGGCCTGTGTGGCAAATGGTTTATTTGCATAAAGGCCTACTGTAGCTCTGATTGGCTATGGCTCACTGGTCTGCGTAGACTCTGGTCCTGGACGAGACAGCTGTTTTTTTAGGTTTTATTTACTGCAGTGTCTATTAATTGTCACAAATGCCTTACTGTACGTCATCCCCAAACATTCTATGAATTTATGAAAACATGAAAATTACCATATCTAAGTACTAGCTTGTCATAAAATGTAAAATATATATATATATTTTACATTTTCTGACAAGCTAGTACTTAGATATGGTAATTTTCACGTTTTCATAAATTCATAGAATGTTTGTATATATATAATATTCTTCCTGAGGCATATGAACAGATTTTAATAAGATTTCATGTTGCTAAAATGCTGTCAGTTCCACTTTAAAGTCACCATTGGCCTCATGGTGAATTCCCTGAGCGGTTTCTTTGAGAGGCATTGGAAAACCTCCCTCCCTGGTCTTTGTGGTTTAATATGTGTTTGAAATTCACTGCTTGACTGAGGGACCTTACAGATAATTGCATGTGTGGGCTACAGATATGAGGTAGTCATTCAAAAATCATGTTAAACACTATTATTGCACACAGAGTGAGTCCATGCAACTTATTGTGTGACTTGTTAAGCAAATGTTTACTCCTGAACTTATTTAAGCTTGCCATAACAAAGGGGTTGAATACTTATTGACTCAAGACATTTCAGCTTTCCATTTTTAAATAATTTGTACAAATTTCGAAAAACAATTACACTTTGACATTATGGGGTATTGTGTGTAGGTGACAAAAACAAGTGACAGAAATTTTACATTCAGGCTGTAACACAACAAAATGTTGAAAAAGTCAAGGGGTGTGAATATTTTCTGGCACTGTAGCTCTGGTCCAGGGCGTTAGTGCGCGCTCTTCTACTAACCTCTACGAACGCCCTGGATCAGAGCTAGTCCAGACAATTCCCTAGTGTGAGGACCGTTCCTCATGCGCCAGTCTCTCCTTAAGTCACCATACTGACCCAAATAGCCTATCCGCGCAGCTATAATTGTAGAATCAATTCAACACATTGTTGTAGCCTACTGCAGTGCGCTATGGAAATAAATAGTCGATTTCCATGCACAATTATATTCTAGGGCAGGCTACAATGTGTCAGTGCGCACTTTAACAAGATTGTATAAAGCCGATAGAAACACAAGCTTTCTGACAAAAATAAAACTCCACAATCAATGAATCCCCATTTCCCATAAAAACATAGAAATATAATTATCAATGAGAAATAAATACAATTTGCAAACCCAAACAGGTCATATTTTTTCAAAAGGCAAACAAACAAACAGAGATGCTCACCTAGCCTATGTAGGCGATATCATTAGATGTCCGATGGCAGTAATCAACCCGTTGTCCATTATCGCCTATCTGCAGTCCGTGATTTACAGAACTGCACATCAAAGCGCAATAAATGGACTGCCTGTGTGGAGGTAACATTGACAAATGTTCAGATGATTCAGTTCAAGAAGCGCTTCTGAGCGTTTTGTTATTCTGAGGGCAGCCGCGTAGAAGCCGTCCGTCTCGGCCAAGTCGAGTGCAGGTGTCCGGCGCCGCTGAATAGCTGCTGCAGACTAAATCCAAAAGGCTGCTCCGTTATAGAGTAGAACTTCTTCTGTCAGTCGAGTCTCCATCTCAAAGGGATGACAACGCAAACTTTCACTTGGATATCTGACCACACTGTCCTTTAAATGCATTCCATCTTCGTGTGCAGAATAGCCTCTACAGAATTTTATGTAAATACGAAGTCCTTCGGAAACAGACAGAATACCGGGGAAAAGATGATCTGGGTCAGCCCCTCATATCGGTCTCCATAACCGTACGTTTCGAACAGAAGCGGTGCCTCGGCTTGACAACTCTTCTCTTCACTCCAACAGATTGGCCGCTTTGTGGGCGTGGGTGTAGGCGTGAACCTATTCAAGCAAGTAAGTAACTACATTTTGAAAATGTAAAAAAACTCTGTATTATTAGCTAGCTGGCTACTTACAGCAGGTCACTGTGTGTAGGCTAATGAGTTGTTTGTTAGCTAGCTAGCTAGCCAACTTTACATACTATAGCTAAGTGAAATATCATCATCTAGTTGACTTCATATTAGCTTGTTATCTTGATTTAGGCCTATTCATCACTGTAAATTAAAAACTCATGCACCCAATACATTTGTAGATAACAGCAATGGAAGAGGGTGAAAGGATTTTCTGCTCCAGATGTAAGAAAAGGGAGGAAGGTTAGGTGTTCTAGTTAGATAGGGCAGGTTGTGGGATGACATTATGAAAATATTCTCCAGTTTTAGTCCCTAGAGAGGAAAACTATGAAGACAGACAAGGAGATAATAGCCAGGGCTGTCTAATTGTAATAAAAATGAAGCCTGTTTCTTTGTGACGTCTGTCCTCAGATATGGGGAGCTGCGAAAGCCTGTCTGCAGATGAAGAGGTCCCAGAGAATGTCCCAAGAGACTGCTGGCACATCCTTGACTGCCATGGGTTGTATGGTGTACTTATGTTAGGCAAATGTTGTTTACAACAATACAGTTAAAAGTCACACACAATGTAGGCTACAAACGTATTACAACTGTAGCAGGCCAATCCTTCTCCTGGAGGTCTGCTGGGTGTGCAGGGTTGTGTTCCAGCGTAGCACTAGCACACCTGATTCAACTTTATCAAACCTAATGAGTTGATAATAATGTGTATTATTGCTGGGCTGGAATAGAAGTCTGCTCACCCAGTAGATCAGGGAGTGGAGCAAGGTTGGCCACCTCTGGTATGGACTTTTGCGTTCACCTACTTACTAAGATTTTACATTTACATTTACAAACAAGTTAGATTATTTATACATTTTGAAAAATATATTTTTGTATTAATTCTATGTTGATTCATTGAAGTGAAGTGTTTTAAACTTGTTTTCATTGTTAACTTAAACACTATTCAAGATTAACTAGTGTCAATGTTCATCACAGAACACAATTCTGCAGTAAAATGTTGGGAAGGGAATCTGTCTCCAATTTGTCTGTGTTTCTGTGTTGCGTTCTCAAATGAACATTACCTTTTTGTCCAGTTGTGAGCTCTCCTATCGGTTTTATTTGATTGTCACTCTGTCTCAGGAAAGCAGCCATGTTAACACATTTAGCAGCTTATCATAATGGAATGCATCACTAATGCAGCCACAGGCCTACAGTATTGTGGCATAACTGGCCCAGTGGCCATGTGCAATCAATGTGCCCCTTGTCATTCTACATCTGAAGCAGAGAATAGCTGAACTCACACATCATTTGCATATTGATGAGATAGCTATGTGTTCTCAATTTAAAATGATACCAGTAGATAATGTATGTGAGGCTAATCATCAACCAGATTTTTCTGACATGAAATTGTTTAGTGCAAATCCAAACCTTGTATTCTAGCTACAGTACTGTACATGGAAATAAGGAGCTGGCAATTTGTAGGCTAATTCAAAATGGAGACCCATAGGGCGGCGCACAATTGGCCCAGCGTCGTCCAGGGTAGGGGAGGGAATGGCCGGCAGGGATGTAGCTCAGTTGGTAGAGCATGGCGTTTGCAACGCCAGGGTTGTGGGTTTGATTCCCACGGGGGGCCAGTATGCAAAATAAAAAAATAATAATGTATGCACTCACTAACTGTAAGTCGCTCTGGATAAGAGCGTCTGCTAAAATGACTAAAAAATAAATAAAAAAATAAAATAAAATGTCAAAAAGGAAAATAGTTTGGCGTGGGGAGTGTTGTCATTCTACCTTGTTTATTTGCCGAGAATGCTTTTAGAATCCAGAGTTAAAAATCAGAAGGTCAATGGCATGGAGGAGGATTGCAGATATGTTGGTGTTGATTGTGGGTAAAGATAGATTTGCAAAGCCACAATTTCAAATTACCCATTAATGTGAATGTAGGCCTATGTATTTTACAGGAAGTGAGCTATAATCATCAATGTCATGACATAAGTATAATGAAAGAGCCATAAGCTATAATATATGAGGATCATAAAGTTAAGATACCATAATCCAATTGGTAGCATATTACATGGAAAATTCCTGCTTAGTGTATAATTTACAATGTTATAATGCGTGTTACTGGTGATTTCTATCCTTTGGTGGGCAAATTTCACAATTTAATTTACTTAACACATTCACAAATGCTGGCTTTGATCACAGTTTTGAGGTTTAGGTTGCTTAATGTTCATAGCTAGCTAGCAGCACAAGCAAACATTGTTGTGCAAATCTCTCTTCATCCACCATTATCACCAACAATCTCTGTATTCTAGCAAAGCAAAATCATATAGAATTGCAAAATCATACACAGCAATGATTTGCTTTCCTCCATCTTTTTTGGTTGTGCTTGCCTGGAAGTAATGACAGGCTGAACTATGTTTCATGAACAGAAGATTTTCAAGCAAACATTTGCTCCTCACCTGATTGGTTAATTGCAGCGGTGTCGGCGTGCAATTTACTTAAAGTAGAGCAGAGCCGAACTTTTTCTATCGCTCCTCTAGCAGGGTTCGCGCCGTTCACCTTCCCACAATCCCCTGCACATTGTGCCGCGTGCTCCCGTTGAAAATGAATGGGGGCGCTGTGCTGCTCTGCTAGCGTACAAACACAACACACTCAACTGATCAGGCAGATTATTCAAGATGGACTTCGAAAATCGTTGTCTGTCCATGTCCTGAGGACGTCGGGAAATTCTTTCAAAATCGGCCACCAGGGGCAACAGTAAGCGCTATTAGCATGAAGTAGCCTTGGGTTTTGCTAGAGTGTTGTGGATGGAGGTGGCGGACGGGGTGCGATGGATGACTCCAGACCGTAAAGTTTTTTTTTTTTTTACCATATCCCAAACCTTAACCCTTACCTTAACCATTTGGAATGAATCCCTAAACTTTATGTTTTAGCAACTTCGAAATTTGACATTTGGAGAAACAGAATGATGTGGAGCAGGAGGAGCAACCTAGGGGACTCTATTTTAACAAATCTAACGATATGGAGGAGCAGGAGGAGCAACCCAGGGGGCTATCGTTAATCTAAGCACTGGCGGTAGCGCCATAGACTGGGGGAGGGTGGGGTGGGGGTGTCAGAAATATTGTTGCTATTTTCACGACCAAAAAATTATTGGTGCAGTGCTGGCGGTGGCATGAAAGGGCTGGGTTTTTACGAATAATCCAGTTGTGGGTGTGTTGAGGCTTGGCGCCTCACTGGCCAATCAGAACGTACTCCATGGCTAAATATATGGTTGCTTCAAGTTGTGCATTTACAGTCTTTGATGTATTGCCTTGGAATCAAATCCAATTCTAATGTTTGAAACGAAATAACAAAATGAAGACCTATTTGCTAAATATGTTAAAACCCGGTAGAGTTTGTTGACGCACCGGTGCGTCAATCTAAGGAACATAATAAAAAAATCCCCGTCAAAATCCGTAAATTTAAGCTAGACATATCTGGGCTTTTTTGCGTGGGCTGCGTCTCAATCTACTGCAGCTGCCTATGGTGGCCTTCCTTCTTTCCTTCCTTCCATCTGTGGTGGTTGAGCTACAGACCATGAGACATCCTGAAAATTGGTCTCACGAAAACGTCTGTTAGCGACCGAACAGTTTGGACTACAAAACTAATGTGACCCCTTTGTGGAAAGGGACTCGTCTGAAGGTAACTGGTACCGGTTTAAAACAATGTACAGTGGCTTGCGAAAGTATTCACCCCCCTTGGCATTTTTCCTATTTTGTTGCCTTACATCCTGGAATTAAAATTAATTTTTGAGGGGTTTGTATAATTTCATTTACACAACATGCCTACCACTTTGAAGATGCAAAATATTTTTTATTGTGAAAATAACTTGAGCGTGCATAACTATTCACCCCCCCTAAGTCAATACTTTGTAGAGCCACCTTTTGCAGCAATTACAGCTGCAAGTCTCTTGGGGTATGTCTCTATAAGCTTGGCACATTAACCACTGGGATCTTTGCCCATTCTTCAAGGCAAAACTGCTCCAGCTCCTTCAAGTTGAATGGGTTCTGCTGGTGTACAGCAATCTTGAAGTCATACAACAGATTCTCAATTGGATTGAGGTCTGGGCTTTGACTAGCCCATTCCAATACATTTAAATGTTTCCCCTTAAACCACTCGAGTGTTGCTTTAGCAGTATGCTTAGGGTCATTGTCCTTCTGGAAGGTGAACCTCCGTCCCAGTCTCAAATCTCTGGAAGAGTGAAACAGGTTTCCCTCAAGAATTTCCCTGTATTTAACGCCATCCATCATTCTTTCAATTCTGACCAGTTTCCCAGTCCCTGCCGATGAAAAACATCCCCACAGCATGATGCTGCCACCACCATGCTTTACTGTGGGGATGGTGTTCTCGGGGGGTTAGAGGTGTTGGGTTTGTGCCAAACATAGTGTTTTTCTTGATGGCCAAAAAGCTCAATTTTAGTCTCATCTGACCAGAGTACCTTCTTCCATATGTTTGGGGAGTCTCCCACATGCCTTTTGGCGAACACCAAACGTGTTTGCTTATTTTTTTCTTTAAGCAATGGCTTTTTTCTGGCCACTCTTCCGTAAAGCCCAGCTCTGTAGGAGTGTACGGCTTAAAGCGGTCCTATGGACAGATACTCCAATCTCCGCTGTGGAGCTTTGCAGCTCCTTCAGGGTTTTCTTTGGTGTGTTTGTTGCCTCTCTCCTTGCCTTGTCTGTGAGATTTGGTGGGCGGCCCTCTCTTGGCAGGTTTGTTGTGGTGCCATATTCTTTCCATTTTTTATTAATGGATTTAATGGTGCTCCGTGGGATGTTCAAAGTTTCGAATATTTTTTCATAACCCAACCCTGATCTGTATTTCTCCACAACTTTGTGCCTGACCTGTTTGGAGAGCTCCTTGGTCTTCATGGTGCCGCTTGATTGGTGGTGCCCCTTGCTTAGTGGTATTGCAGACTCTGGGGCCTTTCAGAACCGGTGTATGTATTCTGAGATCATGTGACAGATCGTGTGACACTTAGATTGCACACAGGTGGACTTTATTTAACTAATTATGTGACTGCTGAAGGTAACTGGTTGCACCAGATCTTATTTAGGGGCTTCATAGCAAAGGGGTTGAGTACATACAGTTGAAGTCGGTAGTTTACATACACCTTAGCCAAAAACATTTAAACTCAGTTTTTCACAATTTCTGACATTTCATCCTTGTATAAATTCCCTGTTTTAGGTCAGTTAGGATCACCACTTTATTTTAAGAATGTGAAATGTCAGAATAATAGTAGAGAGAATTATTTATTTCAGCTTTTATTTATTTCATCACATTCCCAGTGGGTCAGAAGTTTACATACACTCAATTAGTATTTGGTAGCATTGCCTTTAACTTGTTTACTTGGGTCAAACGTTTCAGGTAGCCTTCCACAAGCTTCCCACAATAAGTTGGGTGAATTTTGTCCCATTCCTCCTGACAGAGCTGGTGTAACTGAGTCAGGTATGTAGGCCTCCTTGCTCGCACACGCTTTTTCAGTTCTGCCCACAAATGTTCTATAGGATTGAGGTCAGGGCTTTGTGATGGCCACTCCAATACCTTGACTTTGTTGTCCTTAAGCCATTTTGCCACAACTTTGGAAGTATGCTTGGGGTCATTGTCCATTTGGAAGACCCATTTGCGACCAAGCTTTAACTTCCTGACTGATGTCTTGAGATGTTGCTTCAATATATCCACATAATTTTCCTTCCTCATGATGCCATCTATTTTGTGAAGTGCACCAGTCCCTCCTGTAGCAAAGAACCCCCACAGCATGATGCTGCCACCCCAGTGCTTCACAGTTGGGTTCTTCGGCTTGCAAGATACCCCCTTTTTCCTCCAAGCATAACGATGGTCATTATGGCCAAACAGTTCTATTTTTGTTTCATCAGACCAGAGGACATTTCTCCAAAAAGTAAGATATTTGTCCCCATGTGCAGTTGCAAACCGTAGTCTGGCTTTTTTATGGCGGTTTTGGAGCAGTGGCTTCTTCCTTGCTGAGCGGCCTTTCAGGTTATGTCGATATACGACTCGTTTTACTCTGGATATAGATACTTTTGTACCTGTTTCCTCCAGCATCTTCACAAGTTCCTTTGCTGTTGTTCTGGGATTGATTTGCACTTTTCGCACCAAAGTACGTTCATCACTAGGAGACAGAACGCGTCTCCTTCCTGAGCGGTATGACGGCTGCGTGGTCCCATGGTGTTTATACTTGCATACTATTGTTTGTACAGATGAACGTGGTACCTTCAGGCGTTTGGAAATTGCTCCCAAGGATGAACCAGACTTGTGGAGGTCTACAATTTTTTTTCTGAGGTCTTGGCTGATTTCTTTAGATTTTCCCATTATGTCAAGCAAATAGGCACTGAGTTTGAAGGTATGCCTTGAAATACATCCACAAGTACACCTCCAATTGACTCAAATTATGTCAAATAGCCTATCAGAAGCTTCCAAAGCGACGACATCATTTTCTGGAATTTTCCAAGCTGTTTAAGGCACAGTCAACTTAGTGTATGTAAACTTCTGACCAACTGGAATTGAGATACAGTGAATTATAAGTGAAATAATCTGTCTGTAAACAATTGTTGGAAAAAGTACTTGTGGCTTGCACATTGACTTGTGAAAACTAGAGTTTGTTAACAAGAAATTTGTGGAGTGGTTGAAAAAAAGGTTTTAATGACTCCAACCTAAGTGTATGTAAACTTCCGACTTCAACTGTATGCACGCACCACTTTTCCGTTATTTATTTTGTAGAATTTTTTTAAACAAGTTCTTTTTTTCATTTCACTTCACCAATTTGGACTATTTTGTGTATGTCCATTACATGAAATCCAAATAAAAATCATTTTAAATTACAGGTTGTAATGCAACAAAATTGGAAAAACGCCAAGGGGGATGAATAATTTTGCAAGGCACTGTATGGAAGTATGGAGGTAGTTTTGTGCCTAACCCCAAAAAAGGGGTTAAATATGTGTAGTATATATACAGTACCAGTCAAACGTTTGGACACACCTACTCATTCCAGGGTTGTTCTTTATTTTTACTATTTTCTACATTGTAGAATAATAGTGAAGACATCAAAACTATGAAATAACACTTCCAAACTTTTGACTGGTACTGTATATATACAGTGCATTTGGTAAGTATGCACATTTTTTTCCCACATTTTGTTACGTTACAGCCTTATTCTAAAATTGATTAAGTTGTTTACCCCCCCATAGTACACACAATACCCTATAATGACAAAGGAAAAATAGGTTTTTAGAAATCTGTGCAAAAGATCAAACCATGTATTAAAAATAAACTGAAATATCACATTTACATAAGTATTCAGACCCTTTAGTCATTACTTTGTTGAAGCACCTTTGGCAGTGATTATAGCCTTGAGTCTTTTTGGATATGATGCTACAAGCTTGGCACACCTGTATTTGGGGAGTTTCTCCCATTCTTCTCTGCAGATTGGATGGGGAGAATCGCTGCACAGCAATTTTCAGGTCTCTCCAGAGGTTCGATCGGGTTCAAGTCCGGGCTCTGGCTGGGCCACTCAAAGACATTCAGAGACTTGTTCTGAAGCCACTCCTGTGTTGTCTTGGCTGTGTGCTTAGGGTCATTGTCCTGTTGGAAGGTGAACCTTCTCCCCCAGTCTGAGGTCCTGAGTGCCGTGGAGCAGGTTTTCATCAAGGATCTCTCTGTACTTTGTTCCGTTCATCTTTCCCTTGATCCTGACTAGTCTCCCAGTCCCTGCCGCTGAAAAACATCCCCACAGCATGATGCTGCCACCACCATGCTTCACCGTAGGGATGGTGCCAGGTTTCATCCAGATGTGACGCTTGCCATTCAGGCCAAAGAGTTCAATCTTGGTTTCATCAAACCAGAGAATCTTGTTTCTCATGGTCTGAGAGTCCTTTAGGTGCGTTTTGGCAAACTCCAAACAGGCTGTCATGTGCCTTTAACTGAGGAGTGGCTTCCGTGTGGCCACACTACCATTAAGGCCTGATTGGTGGAGTGCTGCAGAGATGGTTGTCCTTCTGGAAGGTTCTCCTATCTCCACAGAGGAACTCTGGAGCTCTGTCAGAGTGACCCATCGGGTTCTTGGTCACCTCCCTGACCAAGGTCCTTCTCCCCCAATTGCTCAGTTTGGCCGGGCGGCCAGCTCTAGGAAGAGTCTTGGTGGTTCCAAACTTCTTCCATTTAAGAATGATGAAGGCCACTTTGTTCTTGGGGACCTTCAATGCTGCAGACATTTTTTGGTACCCTTCCCCAGATCTGTGCCGCAACACATCCTGTCTCGGAGCTCTACGGACAATTCCTTCGACCTCATGGCTTGGTTTTTGCTCTGACATGCACTGTCAACTGTGGGTCCTTATATAGACAGGTGTGTGCCTTTCCAAATCATGTCCAATCAATTTAATTTACCACAGGTGGACTGCAATCAAGTTGTAGAAACATCTCAAGGACGATCAATGGAAACAGGATGCACCTGAGCTCAATTTCGAGTCTCATAGCAAAAGGGTCTGAATACTTATGTAAATATTTCAGTTTTTTATTTTTAGTACATTTGGAAAAATTAATAAAAACCTGTTTTTGCTTTGTCATTAGGGGGTATTGTGTGTAGATTGATGAGGATTTTTATTTAATCAATTTTAGAATAAGTAAGTAACGTAAAAACATTTGGGAAAAGTTAATACAGTACCAGTCAAAAGTTTGGACACACCTACTCATTCAAGGGTTTTTCTTTATTTTGACTATTTTTTTTACATTGTAGAATAATAGTGAAGACATCAAAACTATGAAATAACACATATGGATTCATGTAGTAACCAAAAAAAAATTGGTTACTACATGATTCATTCCTCATGAAGCTGGTTGAGAGAATGCCAAGAGTGTGCAAAGCTGTCATCAAGGCAAAGGGTGGCTGCATTGAAGAATTTCAAATATAAAATATATTTGGATTTGTTTAACACTTATTTGGTTACTACATGATTCCACATGTGTTATTTCATAGTTTTGATGTCTTCACTATTATTCTACAATGTAGAAAATAGTAAAAATAAAGAAAAACCCTTGAATGAATAGGTGTGTTCAAACTTTTGACTGGTACTGTATTTCTTGAGCTTTATTTTATCTCGTAGATATAGGATAGACACTTCAAAACCTTGTTCCTTATGATTTATTTTTTGACGGTCTATTCTGCAATTTATGAATGTGTTATTCAATGCGTTTCTATAGGCTATAGTAGTAAAGGCCAAATTCAATATTTTATCAAATCTCTTTTTCAATGTTTTTTTATTATACCTAAAGGGGTGTTACAATTCAAAATCAAATATCTAAATGATCCATAGTATTACCATCTTAAAACAATTCCATATTAATTTCTTCTATCTCCTAGATATAGGACAGACACTTCAAAACCTTGTTTCATATGATTTATATTTTGACGGTCTTTTTTTTTTGCCATTTACGGCTTAGACTTACAGGGGTTAGCTTGAACGCTAACCCCTGTAATGGACATGCCAAACGTTGTTATTAAGCAAGATAAAATGAATTATTGATAGGGCCTAAAAAGAGCGAATAATTTGAATCAACTTCTAAACAAAACGAAACAACTTGTTTTAAATAAGCTATGCCTACATATAATATTAAAACAACGCAGACTATGGAGGGTTTTACGCACATCCAAAGTTTTGACAGTAGCCGGAAAGATCAAATACAAAGAGAAAGGGAGAATGTCCACTCACCGTTATACTGCTCCGATATATAATGTTTTATATTCATATTGGAACCATCTTACAGATCGCATTCACATTTCTCCAAATTCAATTAAAAACGATCAATCTGTGGGGGGGGGGGGGGGGTTCATCAACAATAAATGTAAAATGTAATGATATCATAAAATAGACTCAACCCATCGCTGTTGAACCAGCCTTCGTCATTATAGGCCTAGGGCAGGGTTTTTCAATTCCGGTCCTGGAGGGCCGAAACACTTCTGTTTTTTATTTCTACCTGGTAGTTAATTGCACTCACCTGGTGTCCCAGGTCTGAATTAGCCCCTGATTAGAAGGAGAGGATGAAAAACAGAGGTGTTTCGGCCCTCCAGGACCGGAATTGAAGAACCCTGGCCTAGGGTAAGGTTAGCGTACAGAGGGCTTGGGTTTTTAAAATATCAAACGGAAAACAAGAAATTGTTACAGGAAAATAGCTTCTAAATACGAGGTTCTCCGGTATTCACCAAGGTTCTCATCTCTCGTTTCATGATGGGCATGGACACGTAGCCTACATCAAGGAGGGGGTTTTACGCACGTCCAAAGCATGGCTACATTTATGTGGGCCTGCCTACAATACTTAGATAAAAAGGGAATGTAAGCTCACTGTTTTGCTCCTCTCAAACATTATCTTTTAATATAGCTTTAGTGATTACGATGTATTTCTAAGCAGTCTCACGAGCCAAACCCTTTATCGACAGTCTTGAATAGCCTAGTTGATTGCATTGGGCAGGACAAAAACAAAGCAGCATTCATTGAGAGGAGGGGAGGCTTTGCTTGGTTTTTAATCAAATAAATGGAATGGGGAAAAAACAGTAGTTTTTTTGTTTCTAAATACGAAGTACACAGGCACCAAAAGCACATTACTCTTGTAATGTGTCACGGCTAGATAGGAAATGTCATGTCTGAACCAACCGCTTTGCCACTAAAACCAGCTGTTGGTTTGTCTTAAATATCCCTACCAGTGCTGCCTGAAATTTGCACTTTGGATCAAGTTTTTTAAGGACACACCTCAAATATTTCCGCCCCTCCTATCTGAGCGCAAGCAAGCTGATATAAAACAGGTAAATTACCAATCCTTGAGCAACAGTTTGAAATTGTAAACGAACGTGCGTTTGACACTAGCGTCGCTTTAAAGCCAGCCGAAAATAGAGCCCAGGGTGTCAAAAACTTCGACATTTGACGTTTGGAGCAACTTTGAAATTTGAAGTTTGGAGAAACGTGGAGAAACATCATAATCTGAAGTCAAATTTGTAAAACCTTGAGATCTTGTTGCTCTGATGCCAATGTGTTGTTCAGCCAAACACTCCACTGCTATTGCATTGCTAGATCACATTACTATCCTTATCATGCCAAGAAATAGATAAAGATATTTTGTTTGTTTTGTCATGTATTTGTGTGTTTGGAGAGAGATAAGGGATAGTTGGCATTGGTGTGTAGCCACTGGGCATTAAGCCACTGGACCATGTCTTGTACTACATGCCACATACTCAGTGGGTGGCTGGCCATGGTCTAGATAAGGTACACAGTGTCGTGAAACTCTAACTAGCATAACTCTAGCATAACTCTAGCATAACTCTAGCATAACTCTAGCATACCTCTAGCATACCTCTAGCATAACTCTAGCATACCTCTAGCATACCTCTAGCATACCTCTAGCATAACTCTAGCATACCTCTAGCATAACTCTATCATAACTAGGCCAACAATACCTTTGTGACCTGAATAACCAAGTCTCTTTCAAGCCAAGAGAATGGAATGATATAGGACCACAGAGCATACTGAGTGAGTGAACATCTCAAACACATCTTAGGTTGTGTTTCTAATGGGAGTCTATTCCCTATGTAGTGCACTACTTTTTCCAGGGCCCATAGTAGTCAACAGTAGTGGACTATAGGGAATAGTGTGCCATTTGGGATTCATCTCTAACCTATAATACATTGCATCCTATGGCCCCCAAGACACCCCCTGTTACATCAGCGTGTTATAGTAGATGACTGAGTGCTATATTCTTAAATCCCATTCCTTACTTTTTTTTTTTTGTGTGTATTTGGTATATGTTGTGTAATTGTTAGATATTACTGCACTGTCGGAGGTAGAAGCACAAGCATTTCGCTACACCCGCTATAACATCTGCTAAACACGTGTATGTGACAAAAAAAAAAATATATATATATTTGATTTGATTTGCTGCTTAGTGACACAGTATTGGCTGGCCTTTATGGGATATATCCTGTGAAATAGCAACCGAATGCCACACAATATAACTAGAGTTTTTATTCAACTCTCTGTTTTCACTCACCTTTGGGCGTGCTAAAAGGAACTTTACAGAGAAGAAGTTAAGCCACTGGAGCCGGAGATGGAGAAACAGAAGATACAGTATCTGTTGGTAGAGCAATGCAGGATAACATAACATTCTGTAGAATGAACTAGGCTTGTTGTGAAAACAATCATCTCGATAAGGTGCTTCCCTCGTCATATAGGCTATATATAACACAGACCCCAGCTCTGGAAGAAGACCCCAGCTAGCACATTTTATTGCTTGGAAGTTGTGGGAACGTACATTTTTGGTTTCCCATTAGTTCTGGGAACGAAGCCATCATTTTCCTGACCGGTAAGACCAAACATTTTTTTTTAACGTTCTGAGAACAGAAGTGAACATTTCGCCTGTACTGGGAACATACATTTTCAGGTTGCAGGGAGGTTCTGAGAACGTTTTACTATGGTTCCCTGAACGTTTTCCTGGGAGGTTTTATTAAAGAGGCAATCTGCAGTAGCTACATCCATTTTTGGAATTAACGATACCCATTGATTCTTGAAGAATATAACATCTAAATGCCTCATGAGCTTAGTTCAACTGTCGTACCCCGTCAGAAACCAAAATATAAGATTGTTTTACTACAATGTTTGTAAACAAAGTAAATGTAAACAAACACCATATAGCCTCAAAACATGGTTAAAACTATAATTTGGATATCATGGATGGTCAGTCTTTGCATCTATAGCTCTGTCTATGAATTTCCAGGTCTCTGGTCTAAAGTAGTGCGCTATACAGGGAATAGGGTGCCATTTCGGATACAGCCGGGGAGATCTCCTCATTCACTCCCCCCTTCCCTCCTCCCTCCTCCTTCATCCACCCCTCTCCCCTCCACCCTCCACCCTCCACCCTGGAGAAACAGCTGCAGGGCTACCCCGCAGCACAGCTGACATAGGCTGACTACTAGCAGCTATGAAAGAGGCTCTTGTTGGACCCAGCTTGGCTGCTACCAGTGGAGGCTGGTGGGAAGAGCTATAGGAGGATGGGCTCATTGTAATGGCTGGAATGGAATGAATGGAGCGGTATCAAACACATGGAAACCACAATGAGCCCGTTCTCCTATAGCTACTCCCACCAGCCTCCTCTGGCTGCCACCACCATCTACCCAGCAAGGAAGGAGAAAGAAGACTGTGACTTGCTCTGAGATCGCTGATGGCCCTAACCTAACCTTGTAGCATGCCCTTAACCTAACCTTGTAGCATGGCCCTAACCTAACCTTGTAGCATGGCCCTAACCTAACCTTGGAGCATGGCCCTAACCTAACCTTGTAGCATGGTCCTAACCTAACCTTGTAGCATGCCCCTAACCTAACCTTGTAGCATGGCCCTAACCTAACCTTGTAGCATGGCCCTAACCTAACCTTGGAGCATGGCCCTAACGTAACCTTGTAGCATGGCCCTAACCTAACCTTGGAGCATGGCCCTAACCTAACATTGTAGCATGGCACTAACCTAACCTTGTAGCATGGCCCTAACCTAACCTTGTAGCATGGTCCTAACCTAACCTTGTAGCATGGCCCTAACCTAACCTTGGAGCATGGCCCTAACCTAACCTTGTAGCATGGCCCTAACCTAACCTTGTAGCATGGCCCTAACCTAACCTTGTAGCATGGCCCTAACCTAACCTTGTAGCATGCCCCTAACCTAACCTTGGAGCATGGCCCTAACCTTGTAGCATGGCCCTAACCTAACCTTGGAGCATGGCCCTAACCTAACCTTGTAGCATGGTCCTAACCTAACCTTGTAGCATGCCCCTAACCTAACCTTGTAGCATGGCCCTAACCTAACCTTGTAGCATGGCCCTAACCTAACCTTGGAGCATGCCCCTAACTTAACCTTGTAGCATGCCCCTAACCTAACCTTGTAGCATGGCCCTAACCTAACCTTGGAGCATGGCCCTAACCTAACCTTGTATTATGCCCCTAACCTTGTAGCATGGCCCTAACCTAACCTTGTAGCATGGCCCTAACCTAACCTTGTAGCATGGCCCTAACCTTGTAGCATGGTCCTAACCTAACCTTATAGCATGGTCCTAACCTAACCTTGTAGCATGGCCCTAACCTAACCTTGTAGCATGCCCCTAACCTAACCTTGTAGCATGGCCCTAACCTAACCTTGTAGCATGGCCCTAACCTAACCTTGTAGCATGGCCCTAACCTAACCTTGTAGCATGCCCCTAACCTAACCTTGGAGCATGGCCCTAACCTAACATTGTAGCATTGCCCTAACCTAACCTTGTAGCATGGCCCTAACCTAACCTTGTAGCATGGTCCTAACCTAACCTTGTAGCATGGTCCTAACCTAACCTTGTAGCATGCCCCTAACCTAACCTTGTAGCATGGCCCTAACCTAACCTTGGAGCATGCCCCTAACTTAACCTTGTAGCATGGCTCTAACCTAACCTTGTAGCATGGCCCTAACCTAACCTTGGAGCATGCCCCTAACTTAACCTTGTAGCATGGCTCTAACCTAACCTTGTAGCATGGCCCTAACCTAACCTTGTAGCATGGCCCTAACCTTGTAGCATGGCCCTAACCTAACATTGTAGCATGGCCCTAACCTTGTAGCATGGTCCTAACCTAACCTTATAGCATGGTCCTAACCTAACCTTGTAGCATGGCCCTAACCTAACCTTGTAGCATGCCCCTAACCTAACCTTGTAGCATGGCCCTAACCTAACCTTGTAACATGGCCCTAACCTAACCTTGTAGCATGGCCCTAACCTAACCTTGTAGCATGCCCCTAACCTAACCTTGGAGCATGGCCCTAACCTAACATTGTAGCATTGCCCTAACCTAACCTTGTAGCATGGCCCTAACCTAACCTTGTAGCATGGTCCTAACCTAACCTTGTAGCATGGTCCTAACCTAACCTTGTAGCATGCCCCTAACCTAACCTTGTAGCATGGCCCTAACCTTGGAGCATGGCCCTAACCTAACCTTGTAGCATGGCCCTAACCTAACCTTGTAGCATGGCCCTAACCTAACCTTGTAGCATGGCCCTAACCTTGGAGCATGGCCCTAACCTAACCTTGTAGCATGGCCCTAACCTAACCTTGTAGCTATTGGGACAGACATAGAGAGAGATAGACACAGAGAGAGACTGAGAGACTGAGAGACTGAGAGAGAGACATAGAGAGAGGCACAGACTGAGAGAAACAGAGATAGAGAGAGCGAGAGACAGCGAGACATAGAGAGAGAAGTGGAGACAGAGGACACAGACAGCGAGACTGGTGGAGACAGGTGGAGACAGAGGACACAGACAGCGAGACTGGTGGAGATAGGTGGAGACAGAGGACACAGACAGCGAGACTGGTGGAGACAGGTGGAGACAGAGGACACAGACAGCGAGACAGGTGGAGACAGAGGACACAGACAGCGAGACAGGTGAAGACAGGTGGAGACAGAGGACAAAGACAGCGAGACAGGTGGAGACAGAGGACACAGACAGCGAGACTGGTGGTGACAGGTGGAGACAGAGGACACAGACAGCGAGACAGGTGGAGACAGAGGACACAGACAGCGAGACTGGTGGAGACAGGTGGAGACAGAGGACACAGACAGCGAGACAGGTGGAGACAGAGGACACAGACAGCGAGACAGGTGGAGACAGGTGGAGACAGAGGACACAGACAGCGAGACAGGTGGAGACAGAGGACACAGACAGCGAGACTGGTGGAGACAGGTGGAGACAGAGGACACAGACAGCGAGACAGGTGGAGAGGGGGACGGAGACAGATAGAGAGACAGACAGTGAGACAGGTGTAGACAGTGAAAGGCCAGCTTACACATAGACAACACAACACAGAGAATCATGCCAGTATGCACATTGACATGATTACATTGGCATCTTAAAATGTGTCCCCGTTTTGCCAGGGATGCTTATGGTGGTAGGGGTGGTTAAATGGGTGGTTAGAGTGATCATATTTTCTGTGGACATTAAAACAAGCAGTCATAGTATAGTATAATTCTAAGAATAGCAGCCTACTAACAGAATGTTTTATGCCATATGTCTTTATTTGAATATCTTCAAACTCCTCAAGTTTATCACATTGCTGTGATTGAATGAGCCCAATAACTTTGTCATTAGATTGTCTCACACATTCAAACACTACATAAGCCCACACACACATAACACACACGCATACCTACACAACACACATACACATACCTACACAACACACATACACATACTGTAC
Source organism: Coregonus clupeaformis (assembly GCF_020615455.1). Taxonomy (NCBI): domain Eukaryota; kingdom Metazoa; phylum Chordata; class Actinopteri; order Salmoniformes; family Salmonidae; genus Coregonus; species Coregonus clupeaformis. The sequence continues at coordinate 63,170,258 of NC_059208.1, read as the reverse complement.
ACGCACACTTTTACACTCATCATTTGCTGCTGCTTCTCTGTTCTTTATTTTACTCGTATTATTATCTATCCTGATGCCTAGTCACTTTACCCTGCCTTCATGTACATATCTACCTCAAATACCTTATTATTATCTATCCTGATGCCTAGTCACTTTACCCTGCCTTCATGTACATATCTACCTCAAATACCTTATTATTATCTATCCTGATGCCTAGTCACTTTACCCTGCCTTCATGTACATATCTACCTCAAATACCTTATTATTATCTATCCTGATGCCTAGTCACTTTACCCTGCCTTCATGTACATATCTACCTCAAATACCTTATTATTATCTATCCTGATGCCTAGTCACTTTACCCTGCCTTCATGTACATATCTACCTCAAATACCTTATTATTATCTATCCTGATGCCTAGTCACTTTACCCTGCCTTCATGTACATATCTACCTCAAATACCTTATTATTATCTATCCTGATGCCTAGTCACTTTACCCTGCCTTCATGCACATATCTACCTCAAATACCTTATTATTATCTATCCTGATGCCTAGTCACTTTACCCTGCCTTCATGTACATATCTACCTCAAATACCTTATTATTATCTATCCTGATGCCTAGTCACTTTACCCTGCCTTCATGTACATATCTACCTCAAATACCTTATTATTATCTATCCTGATGCCTAGTCACTTTACCCTGCCTTCATGTACATATCTACCTCAAATACCTTATTATTATCTATCCTGATGCCTAGTCACTTTACCCTGCCTTCATGTACATATCTACCTCAAATACCTTATTATTATCTATCCTGATGCCTAGTCACTTTACCCTGCCTTCATGTACATATCTACCTCAAATACCTTATTATTATCTATCCTGATGCCTAGTCACTTTACCCTGCCTTCATGTACATATCTACCTCAAATACCTTATTATTATCTATCCTGATGCCTAGTCACTTTACCCTGCCTTCATGCACATATCTACCTCAAATACCTTATTATTATCTATCCTGATGCCTAGTCACTTTACCCTGCCTTCATGTACATATCTACCTCAAATACCTTATTATTATCTATCCTGATGCCTAGTCACTTTACCCTGCCTTCATGTACATATCTACCTCAAGTACCTCATACCTCTGCACATTGATCTGTTAATGGTACACCCTGTTTATAGCTCCATTCTTGTGTATTTTATTTTATTCCTCTTGTATTAGTTACTATTACATTTTTCATTTTAAAAAAAATCTGCATCTTTGGGAAAGTTTAGCAACCAAGCATTTCACTGTAAAGTCTACACCAGTTGTATTCATGTAATAAATAACATTTGATTTGATTTAGTATGTTATTTGATGCACTGAGGGTGAACAGCACTATCTACCTCCAACATAATATAGTTATACTGCTCTCTAGTGGCCAATGTTAGTGCATGTTACCAGAGATTACTAAACCATGTAGGATTATTTTATTATTAATTTATGATTGATTTATGATTTAATTCATTAGAGCAGAGGTCGGTTGATTGCGCAATAAGGCCAGAGGGAGAGTGGTATATAGCCAGTAGGTTATACTACGTCTAAGGGCTGTTCACTCTCTATGGGGCAGGGGAGATTCTACTGTATATCAACAACAATGCAGTTATACTTCATATTAAAAAAAACAAGTATTTTTACCTGTGGTATATCCAGAGTTGGAAAAAGTACTCAATTTTCATACTTGAGTGAAAGTAAAGATACCTTAATAGAAAATGACTCAAGTTAAAGTGAAAGTCAGCCAGTAAAATACCCCTTGAGTAAAAATCTAAAGTATCTGGTTTTAAATGTACTTATGTACAGTGGTGGGAAAAGTACTCGACAGTCATACTTGAGTAAAAGTACAAAGTAAAAACTATACATGAAATTCCTTATATTAAGTAAATCAGACAACACAATTTTCTTTCTTTTTTAATTTATGGACAGCCAGGGGCACACTCCAACACTCAGACATAATTTACAAACGCAGTATTTGTGATTAGTGAATCCGCCAGATCAGAGGCAGTAGGGATGATACGCATTATATTGATATGTGCGTGAATTGGACCATATTGCTGTCCTGCCTGAGCATTCGAAATGTAATGAGTACTTTTGGGTGTCAGGGGGAAATGTATTGAGTATAAAGTACATTATTTTCTTTAGGAATGTAGTGGAGTAAAAGTAGAAGTTGTCAAAAATATAAATAGTAAAGTAAAGTACAGATACCCCCAAAAAACGACTTAAGTAGTACTTTCAAGTATTTTTACTTAAGTACTTTACACAACTGGGTATATCATCTTGGTTGGAATGTGTACCCGGTTTATAATTATTGGGAGCAAACAGGAAGTAGTTGAGTTGATGCATGGCTGTAGACGTGGTCAGTTCATCATAAAAAAACTATAGAAGAGTAATTGGTCTCCATCCACCATCTAAAGAACCCTCTAACTACAACGCACGAAGAACTGTCAGTGTCGGGGTGAGTCATCACTACTTTCATAAGTTATTTATTCATGCATGTTATCATTTCAAAGCACAATGTTGTATTTAACTACATCTCAAATTAGATGTACACTGAGTGTACAAAACATTATGATCTTTCCATGACATAGACTGACCAGGTGAATCCAGGTGAAAGCTATGATCCCTTATTGATGTCACTTGTTAAATCCACTTCAATCAGTGTAGATGAAGGGGAGGAGACAGGTTAAAGAAGGATTTTTAAGCAGAGACAATTGAGACATGGATTGTGTATGTGTACCATTCAGAGGGTGAATGGGCAAGACAAAATATTTAAGCTCCTTTGAATGGGGTATGGTAGTAGGAGGCCAGGCTACCGGTTTGTGTCAAGAACTGCAACGATGTTGGGTTTTTCATGCTCAACAGTTTCCCGTATGTACCGTATCAAGAATGGTCCACCACCCAAAGGACATCCAGCCAACTTGACACAGCTGTGGTAAGCATTGGAGTCAACGTGGGCCAGCATCCCTGTGGAACACTTTCGACACCTTGTAGAGTCTGTGCCCCGATGAATTAAGGCTGTTCTGAGGGCAAAAGGGGATGCAACTCAATATTAAGAAGGTGATATATAGAAGTGTATACAGTGGGGAAAAAAAGTATTTAGTCAGCCACCAATTGTGCAAGTTCTCCCACTTAAAAAGATGAGAGAGGCCTGTAATTTTCATCATAGGTACACGTCAACTATGACAGACAAATTTAGGAAAAAAAATCCAGAAAATCACATTGTAGGATTTTTAATGAATTTATTTGCAAATTATGGTGGAAAATAAGTATTTGGTCACCTACAAACAAGCAAGATTTCTGGCTCTCACAGACCTGTAACTTCTTCTTTAAGAGGCTCCTCTGTCCTCCACTCATTACCTGTATTAATGGCACCTGTTTGAACTTGTTATCAGTATAAAAGACACCTGTCCACAACCTCAAACAGTCACACTCCAAACTCCACTATGGCCAAGACCAAAGAGCTGTCAAAGGACACCAGAAACAAAATTGTAGACCTGCACCAGGCTGGGAAGACTGAATCTGCAATAGGTAAGCAGCTTGGTTTGAAGAAATCAACTGTGGGAGCAATTATTAGGAAATGGAAGACATACAAGACCACTGATAATCTCCCTCGATCTGGGGGCTCCATGCAAGATCTCACCCCGTGGGGTCAAAATGATCACAAGAACAGTGAGCAAAAATCCCAGAACCACACAGGGGGACCTAGTGAATGACCTACAGAGAGCTGGGACCAAAGTAACAAAGCCTACCATCAGTAACACACTATGCCGCCAGGGACTCAAATCCTGCAGTGCCAGATGTGTCCCTCTGCTTAAGCCAGTACATGTCCAGGCCCGTCTGAAGTTTGCTAGAGTGCATTTGGATGATCCAGAAGAGGATTGGGAGAATGTCATATGGTCAGATGAAACCAAAATATAACTTTTTGGTAAAAGCTCAACTCGTCGTGTTTGGAGGACAAAGAATGCTGAGTTGCATCCAAAGAACACCATACCTACTGTGAAGCATGGGGGTGGAAACATCATGCTTTGGGGCTGTTTTTCTGCAAAGGGACCAGGACGACTGATCCGTGTAAAGGAAAGAATAAATGGGGCCATGTATCGTGAGATTTTGAGTGAAAACCTCCTTCCATCAGCAAGGGCATTGAAGATGAAACGTGGCTGGGTCTTTCAGCATGACAATGATCCCAAACACATCGCCCGGGCAACGAAGGAGTGGCTTCGTAAGAAGCATTTCAAGGTCCTGGAGTGGCCTAGCCAGTCTCCAGATCTCAACCCCATAGAAAATCTTTGGAGGGAGTTGAAAGTCTGTGTTGCCCAGTGACAGCCCCAAAACATCACTGCTCTAGAGGAGATCTGCATGGAGGAATGGGCCAAAATACCAGCAACAACCTTGTGCAGACTTACAGAAAACGTTTGACCTGTGTCATTGCCAACAAAGGGTATATAACAAAGTATAAAGAAACTTTTGTTATTGACCAAATACTTATTTTCCACCATAATTTGCAAATAAATTCATTAAAAATCATACAATGTGATTTTCTAGATTTTTTTCCCACATTTTGTCTGTCATAGTTAACGTGTACCTATGATGAAAATTACAGGCCTCTCTCATCTTTTTAAGTGGGAGAACTTGCACAATTGGTGGCTGACTAAATACTTTTTTTCCCCACTGTATATAGAGGTTTGTTTTACTTTGAACTATTTTACTCAGAGAAAGCAATGCAGTGCATAATTGGGAAGTTTAGGGGAGACCAGGGAACAAGAGTAACCCCTTAAAATAACAACAAAATAACTCAAATTATAAATAACTTAGAAAGCTGTTATTCCGTGTGCTAATGCTTGGTTAGTGTATTTCTAGGAAGTTTTGCTTAAATCCATAAATTGTTTTGTTTTGAAAATTAAAATAAAGAATTCAGGCAGAATTCTAAATATTCTTGCTGCCTCTCTTTCTTGATTATTGACCTGTGAAACATTCCTCATGCATCTAATCATATATAATTTTTATCAGTAAAAATAGGTATTTTGATAGGCATAATTGATGACAATAACTATTGTTGTATTTTATCACTAGACTCGGATTACACTCAGATTTGTAATGGGGATTAGACTCAGATTTCTAATGGGGGGTTAATTGTAACATTTTGTTACAATTAACCCCTTACCCTAAAATCCAATGGTATGTTATATGGTATTTAGACATATTCACATAATGATATAAAATGTCACTTCTGTGCCAACTAAGTTAATACCTTAGAAACCTGAAAAAAGCCCAATTAATACGTTTTGAATGCTAAAAGTATCTTATATAAAATATGTACTGTACATTTTGGCTACTCCGTTGCCTAAAAGATCAATCTAGTGTATTATCATCCAAATATCAGTTTCAAACCAGAATATTTTTCAATGACTCCTAATTTTTTACCATTGAAGACAGTGTTACAATTGACACCACAGCCTGTTACAATTAAACCCATGAGAAATACAAGAGGGACATTTCAATTCCACCACTTTGCGTTTGAATCGTAATCAAATGGTATGGCCTAGAAACTGCGTCAAAGTGTGTAATGGTAGCTAAGATATGTGTGTGGTTTGTACACAAATGTTATGAATTTACCTCAAATAAAAAAATAAAAATTAAATTCCCCTTTTCCCAGAAACACACAACAAAGTTACCAAACAGAGTAACCAGCAAATGAGTGAGTACACAAAACACAGGACACCACAGTATCTATACTCACATACGGAAAATAGTCTCTCTCTACAAACACAACTGACCGGCTTTTAAACAATGGGATGTGTGATTGAAAAACCAGAAACAGGTGGTGCAATGCAGAGGAATGTCCACTGATTGGTCCACCTCAGCAATCAGCAGACACCCCAACGACCACCAATCAAGAACATACAGGACACCTGTGATTAGGGCAGAAGGAGAGGAAAAACACAAAAAGACACAGGATACCTGTATCCGTAACAAGGTTAAATAAATAGTTACGCTACCCAAAAGGTTCTCTATTCGTGGAATGACAAATTATCATCTTAACTAGCACCAAGAGATCACCTTAACTAGCACTAAGAGATCACCTTAACTAGCACTAAGAGATCATCTTAACTAGCACTAAGTGATCCTCTTAACTAGCACTAAGTGGTCCTCTTAACTAGCACTAAGTGATCATCTTAACTAGCACTAAGTGATCCTCTTAACTAGCAGTAAGGGATCATCTTAACTAGCAGTAAGTGATCATCTTAACTAGCACTAAGTGATCATCTTAACTAGCAGTAAGTGATCATCTTAACTAGCACTAAGTGATCATCTTAACTAGCACTAAGTGATCATCTTAACTAGCAGTAAGTGATCATCTTAACTAGCACTAAGTGATCATCTTAACTAGCACTAAGTGATCATCTTAACTAGCACTAAGTGTCTCACAGACAAATGTCATCTCATATCCACAAGAACCATCAAACCACATGTTGCCCCATCGCTTAGACAGACCAGTACAGTCCTCCCCCTGTAGGGTCATCCCTGGTCCAGTTATCAGCCTCAGCTCTGTCTTCTGGGCGTGTGAATCAGAATCTATTGATGAAGTGAAAGCACATGGTAATGAACATGAAAAGCACATCAGGTTCCTTTCCTTTCTTCTGCTGGTCTAGTGAACCTGAATCTAGTGAGGAAAGAGGAGCACATGCAACCATTAGGCTTATACTGTAATTATTTTACATTTGCAGTTTTACAAGCCTTTGAGCAACAGCAAATCAAATATGGAGTTGATGTCAGTTGATTTGGCCAGTAAATGTTGACAATTGCACACGCCCTATCACTTCCATTAATTGTTAGCTAGTGGTGGCTAAAGTTAGCGGACGTTTGTAGTGCCTGTTTAGAGAAAACAAATCCATGGCCCACAGACTACTTTCAGGTGACTCACTGGGCACACACTGGTTGAATCAACGTTGTTTCCATGTCATTTCAATGAAATTATGTTGAACCAACGCGGAATAGACGTTGAATTGACGTCTTTGCCCAGTGGGGAGGAACCATCTAACTTCAAGTTGGAAAATCCTGAACTTCCCCTTTAAGCGAAAGAGATCTGTAGTTATTTCTGGAATATTGTGAGATATTTTGACATTCACTTACTGCACTCCAGTTTGACTCAGAGGTTTCTTGTCCACCCAGAGCCACCGTCCTTCAGTCTACAAGTCACTCAGTCTGTCACGCCCTGGCTCTGGGACTCTGTTATGTTGAGCCAGGGTGTGTAGTTTCCATGATTTTGTGTTCTAGGTTCGTTATCTAGCTGATGTGTTTTCTATGTTGGCCGGGGTGGTTCTCAATCAGAGGCAACGTGAATCAGCTGTTGATTGTTGTCTCTGATTGGGAACCATACTTAGGCAGCCTGTTTTGCCACAGTGTTTGTGGGATCTTGTTCCGTGTATGGTTTGTGTCTGTTACCTAGGACTTCATGTATCGTTTTGTTTCGTGTGGTGAATCAATTAAAAGTATGTTCACTCATCACGCTGCGCATTGGTCCACTTCTATCGACGATCGTGACACAGTCCGATCCAGTGATTCATATCATCACCAAGGGTTGACAACTAAATATTCTGGGGGAACACAACAATGGAAAAACAGGTTCTAAAAAACAGATGCTATTCTTAAACACAGCTGACTTTCTTTCTGTCTAGTTTGACTTGCTCATCTGTTCCTCTTACATACACACACAATTATGAAGAAAACAGAAGTTGGATTTGAAAAAGAGATGATCTTTAAAAAAACATTCCCTAGTTTCTAACTTCTCTCTTTTTCATCTTGCTCAGCTGTTCCTCTTGGCTGTCGACAATGACCAGGTGACCTCTCATTGAGACAGTTATTGAGTCCAGTTCATATAACCAGTAGAGAAGAAGTAGCATGAAACAACCAGCCCTCAGCCCAGGCTTTGTAACCTTGGACCTCTGCTTGACGAAAATAAAATGGTAACACTTTTTGGGATTATATCTTTAGATCTGCTTCTTCTTGAAATGCTGTACTTTCACATCTTCTTACTATGGTAGGATTTCAGCCTTTACAGGTTATTCTTAAATCCTACTTGATTTGCAGTTCCTCAAACATTTGCATATATATATCAAACCTCAATCATTTGCATATATCAAACCTCAAACATTTGTATATTCAAACATATTCAAAACATTAACATATTCATGACAGTGTCAGACTGTGGCAGTCTCAGCTCACCTGTTAGGTTGGCTAAGAGGTTGCTCTGCTGTGTCTCCAGTGAATCAAACTGGTTGCTCTTACTGACATCAATTGAAAGAACCGCATGCAAGTAAATATGCAAATACATTTTAACAATCCCCAAATGATTTTGGTATATGAGAAATGGCACAATAAAACAATGGGAGCATTCACCAGTGTGCATGAATCTATTCTTTATCATCAGAGAAATTGTGTTCACATCCACATACATAGGCCTAGGAACATACCAAACCAAGAACAGAGTGCAGATATACTCACAGAGGCCTGCCACAACACCCAGAGCACAGAGAGCACAGAGCGGGGTGACACAGAGAACAGCCAACAGGACCTGGAACCCCTGGAGAGAGAGGCTGCCACCCGTGGCTGAGGAGTGGAGCCTGGGACCCCTGGTCGAGGAGAGGAGCCTGGCTCGCCTGGTCGAGGAGAGGAGCCTTGGACCCCTGGTCGAGGAGTGGAGCCTTGGTCCCCTGGTCGAGGAGAGGAGCCTGGGTCCCCTGATCGAGGAGTGGAGCCTGGGTCCCCTGATCGAGGAGTGGAGCCTGGGTCCCCTGGTCGAGGAGTGGAGCCTGGGTCCCCTGGTCGAGGAGAGGAGCCTGGGTCCCCTGATCGAGGAGAGGAGCCTGGGTCCCCTGATCGAGGAGTGGAGCCTGGTTCCCCTGGTCGAGGAGTGGAGCCTGGCTCCCCTGGTCGAGGAGAGGAGCCTGGCTCGCCTGGTCGAGGAGAGGAGCCTGGCTCCCCTGGTCGAGGAGAGGTGCCTGGCTCGCCTGGTCGAGGAGTGGAGCCTGGGTCCCCTGGTCGAGGAGTGGAGCCTGGGTCTCCTGAACTGAACAGAGCGTAAAGTTTACATTAGGGTTGGGGTCAATTCCATTTAAATTCCAGTCAATTCAGAAAGTAAACTAAATTCAAATTCCCCATTTTTCTAATTGAAAATAATTGAGAGGAATTGGAATAAGAATTTCAATGTACTTCCTGAATTGACTGCAATTGAAATGTAATTTACCCCAACCCTGGTTTACATTGCCCTCATTAGAATGTGTGCTGCTGCCATAATGAAGAAACACATCAAATAAAGTTTAAGCTATTTTTCAGAACTCCTTTTATAACATATTTGTTGAAATTTGAGTTGTGTAATAATACGAATACAATCTCACCCTTAGAACTGAAGACAGTCTCTCTTTTATGTTTCAGTACAGTCTCTCTTTTATGTTTCAGCAATGAGGATATTTCTAAGTGAGTGGGCGGACACATAAGAGTGGAAATTTGAGTTGATGATCTAGCAAAACGAGCGCGCCCTTACAGTAATCCCTGTTTCTTGGTCACATTTACAGTACCGTGCATCACCTCTAGAGGACTCCTATTACCCATGGTTGAGGAGGAATGTCTGTGCTGACTCCTATTGCCCATGGTTGAATGGGATTGTCTGTGCTGACTCCTCTTACCCATAGTTGAATGGGGAGCGTGTGTGTTCGTATGTGTGTGTCTCTCTTCACAGTCCCCACTGTTCCATAAGGTGTAGTTTTATCTGGTTTTTAAAATCTGATTTTACAGCTCAGTTGAGTTACTTGAGGTGGAATAGAGTTCCATGTAGTCATGGCTCTATGTAGTATTGTGTGTTTCCCAGAGTCTGTTCTGGACTTGGGGACTGTGAAGAGACCTCTGGTTGGCATGTCTTGTGGGATATGCATGGGTGTCTGAGCTGTGTGCTAGTAGTTTGATCAGACAGCTCGGTGCTTTCAACATGTTACTACCTCTCACAAAGACCAGTAGTGATGCAGTCAATCTCTCCTCTACTTTGAGCCAGGAGAGATTGACATGCATGTCATTCATGTTAGCTCTATATGTACATTTAAGGGCCAGCCGTGCTGCTCTGTTCTGGGCCAAGTCTAATTTTCCTATATCTCTCTGTGTGGCACGACCATATGACTGGGCCTGTAGGACTTATTTTGTTGATAGCGATGTCAAGAAAGCAGAGTTTCATTACAGACAGACCTCTCCCCATCATACTGACTGTTGGATCAATATGTTTTGACCATGACAGTTTACAATCCAGGGTTACACCAAGCAGTTTAGTCTCCTCAACTTGCTCAATCGCCACATTATTCATTACATTTACATTTTAGTCATTTTAGCAGACGCTCTTATCCAGAGCGACTTACAGTTAGTGAGTGCATACGTTTTTTTTCATACTGGTCCCCCGTGGGAAACGAACCCACAACCCTGGCGTTGCAAACGCCATGCTCTACCAACTGAGCTACAGGGGACTATATTTAGTTGCGGTTTAGGGTTTAGTGAATGATTTGTCCCAAATACAATGCTTTTCGATTACAAACATCATATTACTCCAGAGAATAAAAGACACATGGTCAGTATTTCCGTCTCACGGTGAACAGCAGCAATACATGTGACCAAATGGACATTCTCAGACCACAGACTTGGTGTGGATGGCTCAGTATCTGAAAACGGACGTTCCATCCAACAATGCTAATCAGAGCACTGGGTTTTTCCCCCTGCACAAAATATTTTAGTAAAAGGGTTAATGGTTGTTTTAAGATAGGGTTCACGCATCTTTGGGTCTTTGAACAGCACTATATAAATTCCATGTATTATTATTATAATTATTATTATTAGAAGTGAAAGTAAAGGCCTTTTTATACAGCACTCATCTTGGGAAGCTAAATATTGTACCTGTATTAAAACCTATAACTTACATCACTTGTTTTTTCCCTCCATAACACAGGTTTCAGGTTTTCCACTTCCCTGTCTGCGTGTCTGTGTTCTTGATCATCATGGTGGCTAGAGAACAGGAAGGTCAAACCTGTTAACCTCTCCATTGAACAACGCATCATCAGAGTGAGCCAACATGCAGTTTGCTACATCTCAGGCACACAAACAGCCCCCACAGCCCCACAGGCCCAACGTACCTGTCAGCACCGGACAAACATTTGATCCCTCAAACCCTCACCCCCCCCACAAATCCCTTAACTTAAGCATGACTTCCCCTCGTGCCGCTCTTTCCCTATTGCATCTTCGTAACGGCCCAGATTACTGATGAGACTAAATAGGAGAGACAGCCCTGTACAGTATCAGTATTAACATCCAGCCTCCATAATCATAACTCTAATAAGGTCATGGATATGATGGTGTTTGTTTTGGGCGCAAGAGGATTGAGGGGCTTCCAGTGTTGATGGAACAGAGAGTGGGCTGAAGAGATTTGGGACCATTTGTTTGTTGTTGGTGCGCAGCCTGTAGCGTTAACCCCTGACCTTCTATGACCCCTGACCTCTGGGCATACAGTTCTATCCACGCATCAGGGAGAGGGACTGTCGAGACTGTCACTCGGAACACCCTGGAACAATCCGGAACACGGGTAGACCAGGGCTGCGTCCGAAATGGCATCCTATTACCCAATGGGCCCCGGTCAAAAGTAGTGCACTACATAGGGAATAGGGTGCTATTTGGGACACACACCCATCTTCTGAAGGGGGGTAGAGTGGGACCCATCCCAGGACCAATTAGGCAGGTGGAGGCGTGAAGCCTCACACAGGATCAGACACACAGTTTGAGGGAAGAATGCAGGCCAGGGGAAACCTGAGATGTCCAGAGGAACAGAAGAGTATTAGAGGGGAATCTCTGAGTTAGTGGAGGCCGTGGATTAAAGACTGAGCTCAGCCCCAAAAGCTCATCTGAGCCACCGATGTCTAATGTGACTCCCAAATTGCACCCTTTTCCCATAGGGCTTGGGTCAAAAGTAGTGCACTACATAGGGAATAGGGTGCCATTTGGGATGCAGATGTCTCCACTGAACAGAAAGTGAGTCGACTGAGAAGTGGAGGTATATCAACGCAGTAAAATTCAGACTGTCCTGTCAAAGAGGTTTCATACATACCAGATTTCAATGTCACGTAGCAAGTTCTTTGCACTTATACTGTTCCTGAGGTAGAATTATTATCAACTTCATCAACTATGAATTGTGTTACAGTTTCGGGTGCCATTACCAACTGAGCTGGCGTTCTCTCTTGAAACAATGTAACCAAAAATATACAATAAAACAATTTGACTGAAAATATGCAACAGTGCAGGACTTTCCAAGTCAGGCTTTTTATTTCCAAAATTCACATTCCTGACTGTCAAGATGAGACTAGAGAGGTGGGTGACCTCACTGTGCCAGCACAATGCCACACAGGCATCTAACAACAGGTACATTACTATCAACAGGCACATTACTATCAACAGGTACATTACTATCAACAGGCACATTACTATCAACAGGTACATTACTATCAACAGGCACATTACTATCAACAGGTACATTACTATCAACAGGTAAATTACTATCAACAGGTACATTACTATCAACAGGCACATTACCATCAACAGGCACATTACTATCAACAGGTACATTACTATCAACAGGCACATTACTATCAACAGGTACATTACTATCAACAGGCACATTACTATCAACAGGTACATTACTATCAACAGGCACATTACTATCAACAGGTACATTACTATCAACAGGCACATTACTATCAACAGGCACATTCCTATCAACAGGCACATTACTATCAACAGGTACATTACTATCAACAGGCACATTACTATCAACAGGTACATTACTATCAACAGGCACATTACTATCAACAGGCACATTCCTATCAACAGGCACATTACTATCAACAGGTACATTACTATCAACAGGTACATTACTATCAACAGGTACATTACTATCAACAGGTAAATTACTATCAACAGGCACATTACTATCAACAGGCACATTACTATCAACAGGTACATTACTATCAACAGGTACATTACTATCAACACATTACTATCAACAGGCACAGTACTATCAACAGGGACATTACTATCAATGGGCACATTACTATCAACAGGTACATTACTATCAACAGGCACATTACTATCAACAGGTACATTACTATCAACAGGTACATTACTATCAACACATTACTGTCAACAGGCACATTACTATCAACAGGTACATTACTATCAACAGGTACATTACTATCAACACATTACTATCAACAGGTACATTACTATCAACAGGCACATTACTATCAACAGGCACATTCCTATCAACAGGCACATTACTATCAACAGGTACATTACTATCAACACATTACTATCAACAGGCACATTACTATCAACACATTATTATCAACAGGTACATTACTATCAACAGGCACATTACTATCAACAGGCACATTACTATCAACAGGCACATTACTATCAACAGGCATATTACTATCAACAGGTACATTACTATCAACAGGTAAATTACTATCAACAGGTACATTACTATCAACACATTACTATCAACAGGTACATTACTATCAACACATTACTATCAACAGGCACATTACTATCAACATGTACATTACTATCAACAGGCACATTACTATCAACAGGTACATTACTAACAACAGGTACATTACTATCAACAGGGACATTACTATCAACAGGCACATTACTATCAACAGGTACATTACTATCAACAGGTACATTACTATCAACACATTACTATCAACACATTACTATCAACGGGCACATTACTATCAACACATTACTATCAACACATTACTGTCAACAGGCACATTACTATCAACAGGTACATTACTATCAACAGGTACATTACTATCAACAGGCACATTACTATCAACAGGTACATTACTATCAACAGGTACATTACTATCAACAGGTACATTACTATCAACACATTACTGTCAACAGGCACATTGCTATCAACAGGTACATTACTATCAACAGGTACATTACTATCAACAGGTACATTACTATCAACAGGTACATTACTATCAACAGGTACATTACTATCAACAGGTACTCTCTGTCAGGGCGGCAGGTAGCTTAGTGGTTAAGAGCGTTGTACCAGTAACCGAAAGGTCGCTGGTTCTAATCCCCAAGCCGACTAGGTGAAAAATCTGTCGATGTGCCCTTGAGCAAGGCACTTAACCCTAATTGCTCCTGTAAGTCGCTCTGGATAAGAGCGTCTGCTAAATGACCAATTTATTATTTATTTATTTATTTAGGTACATTACTATCAACAGGCACATTACTATCAACAGGCACATTACTATCAACAGGCACATTACTATCAACAGGGACATTACTATCAACAGGCACATTACTATCAACAGGCACATTACTATCAACAGGCACATTACTATCAACAGGTACATTACTATCAACAGGGATATTACTATCAACAGGTGCATTACTATCAACAGGCACATTACTATCAACAGGTACATTACTATCAACAGGCACATTACTATCAACAGGCACATTACTATCAACAGGTACATTACTATCAACAGGTACATTACTATCTACAGGTACATTACTATCAACAGGTGCATTACTATCAACAGGCACATTACTATCAACAGGTACATTACTATCAACAGGTACATTACTATCAACAGGTACATTACTATCAACAGGTACATTACTATCAACAGGCACATTACTATCTTCAAAGCCCGTCGCCTCCGACACGCGATACGGCCTGGACCTCAATAGCAGCAGACATCTTGCATTCCTCAGGCCATTCCGCAAAGTACAATAACTTCCTTGAATTCTTAGACCCTCGACGGCGGAGCCAGGGCACGTCCTGTTGTCCTTGCAGTACTTCCTGCCTTTGGAGCGCAATCAGTATTCCCCATAGCTGTTGCCATGGACACTGGAAAACACTGACTTTGGCCGGGTCGTGTTGGTCCATTGCTGCTCTGTAATTGGTCATGTTAATAGTAATGAAGTGACTTACAGTACATCAGGGTAATGAAGGTGTTACTCAACTATGCACGAGAGACGTACCATTCTTCAGAGTACTTCTACAGTACAAACATCATTCTGTCATAACTCCTATAGCTTTCAGCCAGGATGCTGGCAAAAGCAATGGTCCTACAAAGCACTGCTAACCCTGGATCTCCTGAAAACAAAAAGGTATGACACTTAGTTATGTTAGTATAATCAGAGGGCGCAAATTGTAGTAATATGAAGGTTGAGAAAAATGTGATTTTGCATAATTTTCTGGGCCTGACCGAAACCAAAACGTGATGTTTCAGGATCCTCCGTTTGCAATACTTTTGTCATTCGGAAACCACATACACTTCACAATTTACAATGAATTTGTCAATATTAATGACTTTGGATTGTTAGTAGGCAATAATTGCTTAACCTGTAACTTCAGAGTGTTTCACCCCTCAAGGATAGATGACTAGAACTATGACCTGCAGTATTTGTCTGCTATGTCTCTCTCTCTCTATGTCTCTCTCTCTATGTCTCGCTGTCTCTCTCACACTCTCTGTCTCTGTCTGTCTGTCTGTCTCTCTCGCTCTCTGTCTGTCTGTCTCTGCCTCTCGCTGGCTGTCTGTCTGGCTGTCTG
This sequence comes from Coregonus clupeaformis, assembly GCF_020615455.1. Taxonomy (NCBI): domain Eukaryota; kingdom Metazoa; phylum Chordata; class Actinopteri; order Salmoniformes; family Salmonidae; genus Coregonus; species Coregonus clupeaformis. The sequence goes on along the minus strand of NC_059208.1, from coordinate 63,154,544 downwards.
TCTCTCCCTCTCTCTCGCTCTCTGTCTGTCTCTCTCTCTCTCTCTCTCTCTCTCTCTCTCTCTCTCTCTCTCTCTCGCTCTCTCGCTCTCTCACACTCTCTCTCTCTCTCGCTCTCTCTCACACTGTCTGTCTCTCTCTCTGTCTGTCTGTCTCTCTCTCTATGTCTCGCTGTCTCTGCCTCTCTCTCTGTCTCTGCCAGCCTCTCTCTCTCTCTCTCTCTCTCTCTCTCTCTCTCTCTCTCTTTCTTTGCCTCTCTCTATCTCTCTGGGGATGTAGGTGTGTCTCTCAATGTGTGTGCATGCATGCTTACGTACATAGTATGTATGTGTAAATTCTTTGTGTGCATGCCATGTGTGTGTCTGTGTGCTTGTGCATACATGTTTTCCAGAGGTGAGAAAAATATGTCATGGTGAGAAAGTGACAGAAAGAGAGAGAAATAGGGGGGGGTGGGTGGAGGGCCTAGAGAGAGCGAGAGAGCATTAACTCCAGGGAAGAGAGAGTTAACCCAAGGGAATAGGCATTGAAATCAGGCTTCCTGCTCTGGCGTGTCTTTCCAGGAGTCCCAAAAAAACCAGAGAAAACATTGGCACCAGGCCCCTTTAAAGGGACGTCTAATAGGTCAATAGAATGAGTGTCGTGGTCCCAATGAGGCTTTATCATGTTGTTTAATGTTTGGTAGGACTTTTAAAGCTTTAGTGGAAGCATCACTACTTTTATTTTGAGGTGAGATATTTTTTTGTTAACATAAAAATTCCTAATGTCTTGTGAAACACTACCATTCCAGAAGATATTCAGCTGCAAAGACGCCACTTAATTCCATCTTTGTAAATAGAGGAGAGCTGTTACAAGCCCCTATGATGCCTTGATAAAGGGATAAGAAGTCTGAGCTGCTATATGGAACAGGACAGGTGTGGTGGACTGAGGTGGCGGTCCATGAAATCATGGGGCAAGCAGGCAGGTGAAAACATCTCGGCTGAGACCCAAATGGCACCCTATTCCCTATGTAGTGGACTTCTTTTGACGAGAGGTCTAGTCAATAGTAGTGAACTATGTAGGTAATAGGGTGGCATTTGGGATGCATGCCTCGTCTGTGGTAGAGGTCAGCCCCTATCCATGGCAGGCCGCGGGGGTCAGTAAACATACAGGCAGGCTCTGGGTCTCCTGAGGGTTCCACTAGTACATTAGCACAGGAATGTTCCCTTCATGTCTAGATCCTTACTCATAGAATACCTTAACACCCTACTCATAGAATACCTTAACACCCTACTCGTAGAATACCTTAACACCCTACTCGTAGAATACCTTGACACCCTACTCATAGAATGCATTAACACCCTACTCATAGAATACCTTAACACCCTACTCATAGAATACCTTAACACTCTACTCATAGAATACCTTAACACCCTACTCATAGAATACCTTAACACCCTACTCATAGAATACCTTAACACTCTAATCATAGAATACCTTAACACCCTACTCGTAGAATACCTTAACACCCTTCTCGTAGAATACCTTAACACCCTACTCGTAGAATACCTTGACACCCTACACATAGAATACATTAACACCCTACTCATAGAAGACCTTAACACCCTACTCATAGAATACATTAACACCCTACTCATAGAATACCTTAACACCCTACTCATAGAATACCTTAACACCCTACTCATAGAATACCTTAACACCCTACTCATATAATACCTTAACACCCTACTCGTAGAATACCTTAACACCCTACTCGTAGAATACCTTAACACCCTACTCGTAGAATACCTTAACACCCTATTCGTAGAATACCTTAACACCCTATTCGTAGAATACCTTAACACCCTACTTGTAGAATACCTTAACACCCTACTCGTAGAATACCTTAGCACCCTACTCGTAGAATACCTGAACACCCTACTCGTAGAATACCTTAACACCCAACTTGTAGAATACCTTAACACCCTACTTGTAGAATACATTTACACCCTACTTGTAGAATACCTAAATACCCTACTCGTAGAATACCTTTACACCCTACTTGTAGAATACCTAAATACCCTACTCGTAGAATACCTTAACACCCTACTCGTAGAATACCTTAACACCCTACTCGTAGAATACCTTAACACCCTACTCGTAGAATACCTTAACACCCTACTCGTAGAATACCTTAACACCCTACTCGTAGAATACCTTAACACCCTACTTGTAGAATACCTTAACACCCTACTTGTAGAATACCTTAACACCCTACTTGTAGAATACCTTAACACCCTACTTGCAGAATACCTTAACACCCTACTTATGGAATACCTGAAAGCCCTACTTGTAGAATACCTGAAAGCCCTACTTGTTGAATACCTAAATACCCTACTTGTAGAATACCTGAAAACACTACTTGCGGAATACCTAAATACCCTACTTGTAGAATACCCGAAAACCCTACTGGTATATCCTAAAAGGTCCACTTGTAGACGTGACTCTTGCATATTAGAGACTTTCTAACTCCTCCCTATCAGTGATTTCAACAAATACTTTTAAGGTCGATGCCGATATCCCTACTGCAACATTTATCTATTGCTATATCACCTTACAGGTAAACTGAATCTGAAGGGGTGAATGGGAAATCATTTTCAGTTTCCTCGAGCATGGCCCTAGTCTGTTTCAGGTAACTCTAGATGTCATGTTGCTCTACACCTGAATAGTTCTCTGGAACTGTGCACAGGCTTGACGGACAGGACTGGGGCTGTGTCCCAACTGGCAACCTATTCCTATGTAATGCACCACTTCTGACCAGAGCCATTTGGGACACATCCTGGGACTTAGTCAGAGCTGATGAGGGTATTCATGACAGCCTGTGACTTAGTTAGAGCTGATGAGGGTATTCATGACAGCCTGGGACTTAGTTAGAGCTGATGAGAGTATTCATGACAGCCTGTGACTTAGTTAGAGCTGATGAGAGTATTCATGACAGCCTGTGACTTAGTTAGAGCTGATGAGGGTATTCATTACATTTGACATTTCAGTAATTTAGCAGACGCTCTTATCCAGAGCGACTTACAGGAGCAATTAGGGTGAAGTGCCTTGCTCAAGGGCACATCGACATATTTCTTAACCTAGTCGACTCTGGGATTCAAACCAGCAACTTTTCGGTTCCTGGCCCAACGCTCATAACCATGACAGCCTGTGACTTAGTTAGAGCTGATGAGGGTATTCATGACAGCCTGTGACTTAGTTAGAGCTGATGAGAGTATTCATGACAGCCTGGGACAGTCAGAGCTGATGAGAGTATTCATGACAGCCTGTGACTTAGTTAGAGCTGATGAGAGTATTCATGACAGCCTGTGACTTAGTTAGAGCTGATGAGGGTATTCATGACAGCCTGTGACTTAGTTAGAGCTGATGAGGGTATTCATGACAGCCTGTGACTTAGTTAGAGCTGATGAGAGTATTCATGACAGCCTGTGACTTAGTTAGAGCTGATGAGGGTATTCATGACAGCCTGTGACTTAGTTAGAGCTGATGAGAGTATTCATGACAGCCTGTGACTTAGTTAGAGCTGATGAGAGTATTCATGACAGCCTGTGACTTAGTTAGAGCTGATGAGAGTATTCATGACAGCCTGTGACTTAGTTAGAGCTGATGAGAGTATTCATGACAGCCTGTGACTTAGTTAGAGCTGATGAGAGTATTCATGACAGCCTGTGACTTAGTTAGAGCTGATGAGAGTATTCATGACAGCCTGTGACTTAGTTAGAGCTGATGAGAGTATTCATGACAGCCTGTGACTTAGTTAAAGCTGATGAGAGTATTCATGACAGCCTGTGACTTAGTTAAAGCTGATGAGAGTATTCATGACAGCCTGTGACTTAGTTAGAGCTGATGAGGGTATTCATGACAGCCTGTGACTTAGTTAGAGCTGATGAGGGTATTCATGACAGCCTGTGACTTAGTCAGAGCTGATGAGGGTATTTTTGGAATCCCTCCCTCTCTCCTGCATCTATCTTGTAATGCTGGGAGCTCTTCACGCCTAACGCCCTGACGGTATCGTGTGCTGTATTCCGGATGTATCCCATTCCTGATCCGATCGGTGGCATGGCATGCAACTGGACGGGGTGCTGTGTGGTGTGGTGAAAGCTGGGATTGGGTAGGGCTATGCTCTCAATGAAGACCCCTATACAACCAAACCCAGGAATGGAAAACATTTACTGACAATGGTTTAATATGCAAAAAGTCATTTTTGTGTTTTTGGAAAATGTAGTTATCCTGTTTTTAGTCTTCGTCATCGCTGGGTACAATGGAGTCGTAAATTGTGGTTACTGAAAATTGACCACATACAGCGCATTCGGAAAGTATTCAGACCCCTTGACTTTTTTCACATTTTGTTACGTTACAGCCTTATTATCAATTGTATTAAACTATTAATTTTTGCTCATCAATCTACACAACATACCCCATAATGACAAAGCGAAAACAAGTTTGTAGTATTCAGACAATTTGCGATGAAACTTGAAATTGAGCTCAGGTGCATCCTGTTTCCGTTGATCATCCTTGAGATGTTTCTACAACTTGATTGGATTCCACCTGTGATAAATTCAATAGATTGGACATGATTTGGAAAGGCACACACCTGTCTATATAAGCCATGAGGTCGAAGGAATTGTCCGTAGAGCTCAGAGACAGGATTGTGTCAAGGTACAGATCTAGGGAAGGGAACCAAAACATTTCTGCAGCATTGAAGGTCCCCAAGAACACAGTGGCCTCCATCATTCTTAAATGGAAGAGCTGGCCGCCCGACCAAACTGAGCAATCGGAGGAGAAGAGCCTTGGTCAGGGAGGTGACCGGTGGTCACTGACAGAGCTCCAGAGTTCCTCTGTGGAGATGGGAGAACCTTCCAGAAGGACAACCATCTCTGCAGCACTCCACTAATCAGGCCTTTACGGTAGAGTGACCAGACGGAAGCCACTCCTCAGTTAAAGGCACATGACAGCCCACTTGGAGTTTGCCAAAAGGCACCTAAAGGACTCTCAGACCATGAGAAACAAGATTCTCTGGTCTGATGAAACCAAGATTGAACTCTTTGGTCTAAATGCCAAGCGTCACGTCTGGAGGAAACCTGGCACCATCCCTACGGTGAAGCATGGTGGTGGCAGAATCATGCTGTGGGGATTTTTTTCAGCAGCAGGGACTGGGAGACTAGTCAGGGTCGAGGAAAAGATGAACGTGATGAAAACCTGCTCCAGAGCGCTCAGGACCTCAGACTGGGGCGAAGGTTTACCTTCCAACAGGACAACGACCCTAAGCACACAGCCAAGACAACACAAGAGTGGCTTTGGGACAAGTCTCTGAATGTCCTTGAGTGGCCCAGCCAGAGCCCGGACTTGAACCCGATCGAACATCTCTGGAGAGACCTGAAAATAGCTGTGCAGCGACGCTCCCCATTCAACCTGACAAAGCTTGAGAGGATCTGCAGAGAAGAATGGGAGAAACTCCCCAAATACAGGTGTGCAAAGCTTGTGGGGTCATACCCAAGAAGACTCGAGGCTGTAATCACTGCCAAAAGTGCTTCAACAAAGTACTGAGTAAAGGGTCTGAATACTTATGTAAATGTGATATTTCTGATTTTTTTTTTTTATACATTTGCAAAACCTTATAAAATCCAGTTTTTGCTTCGTCATTATGGGGTATTGTTTGTAGAAAAAACAACAACAATTTAATGCATTTTAGAATAAGGCTGTAACATTACAAAATGTGGAAAATGTCAAGGGGTCTGAATACTTTCCGAATGCACTGTATGTACGTTCCCCCTACCATCATATTCTACCCATTGAGTCATCAACACTAAGATCATCTTCTCCTATGAAATGCTAAGGTATCGAGATAGACAATCATTAGATTTGATCTCTTATCTTAGGTGGTTCCCGAAATCCAACTGATATCACAGATGAAGTATCCTGACGTCTGTTTTCATGGCTGATGACATGTTCAGCATACCTGTATTGTTGTTAGAGGCAGCACTGCCTGTGCATGCCTTCTGTTTTAACAGTTGGAAATGCGTCAAATGAAATGCATAGTTCTGCTGACTGTCAGTGAAAAGGATCTACAGACCTCTGTATCTGTACGGTTACATGTAGTGCATGATATACATCGATTTCATGCTAGGCCTGAGCAGTGAAAGTCTATTTCTGCAATGTTGGGAAAGAAATGGTACCACTTTATTTGGATTGTCCATCTCTACAGACTATCTACAGACCAATGACTGTCAGTGCCGTTTATGATGAGGGAGGACCATTTTGTTTTCCCATGAGCAGGGCCTTATTTCTATTACAGCCATGTTGGAAGACTGTCATTCATGTTCCATTCACCCAGTTCAATGTAACATCGATAGGTTTTACATGATACTCAAATTTTCCCTATACCCATCATGAGGTTGCTGCAACCTAGCCTATGAATGAAAGTGTACGACGTAGGTGCACACAGGTCGAGAGAAACATTTGAGATGACAGACAGTGACACATGGACAGACAGTGACACATTCAGTACCGCCTTGCACACTCTTGTCTGCGTCTAGCTTATCTAGGGTGTAATCATTAGTCCAACAGTTGCAAACGAGAGTTTCTATTGGACAAATTAAGCTATTTTTATCCCCGTTTCGTTTGCTTCCGTTTAAGAAACGTTTTTCAACAGAATCGGCGGAATGAATAGACCCCTGATCACTCATAAACACAGTTCACTTTCATAGCAGCCACGCTGTATTCCTTCTCACCTCTATGCACTCTCTTCCTCTCACCTTTTCCCTTCGTTTGTGGACTTCAATGAACAACACACCAGCTGTATGTGACCAGGCGAAAAAACCTTTCCATGCCAAACCATGTCATAACCACTACACACAGCCTACATAGTTGTCCCCATATTAGCTAAAGTAACGTCCTAGTCAACATAGCTAATAGAACTATACACAACTAATCTAATAGAACTATACACAACTAAAGGAATACAACTAATCTTCTCCTTTCCCCCTTCTGATAACCAGGTGGCGAATCGCATCTCTGCATGTCTGGCAGACATATCAGTATGGATGACGGATCACCACCTCAAGCTGAACCCTGGCAAGACGGAGCTGCTCTTCCTCCCGGGGAAGGACTGCCCGTTCCATGATCTCGCCATCACGGTTGACAACTCCGTTGTGTCCTCCTCCCAGAGTGCGAAGAGCCTTGGCGTGACCCTGGACAACACCCTGTCGTTCTCCGCTAACATCAAGGCGGTGACCCGATCCTGCAGGTTCATGCTCTACAACATTCGGAGAGTACGACCCTGCCTTACACAGGAAGTGGCACAGGTCCTAATCCAGGCACTTGTCATCTCCCGTCTGGATTACTGCAACTCGCTGTTGGCTGGCCTCCCTGCCTGTGCCATTAAACCCCTACAACTCATCCAGAATGCCGCAGCCCGTCTGGTGTTCAACCTTCCCAAGATCTCTCACGTCACCCCCCTCCTCCGCACACTCCACTGGCTTCCAGTTGAAGCTCGCATCCGTTACAAGACCATGGTGCTTGCCTATGGAGCAGTGAGGGGAACGGCACCTCCGTACCTTCGGGCTCTGATCAGTCCCTACACCCAAACGAGGGCATTGCGTTCATCCACCTCTGGCCTGCTGGCTCCCCTTCCTCTGCGGAAGCATAGTTCCCGCTCAGCCCAGTCAAAACTGTTCGCTGCTCTGGCACCCCAATGGTGGAACAAGCTCCCTCACGACGCCAGGACAGCGGAGTCACTCACCACCTTCCGGAGACATTTGAAACCCCACCTCTTTAAGGAATACCTGGGATAGGATAAAGTAATCCTTCTACCCCCCAAAAAAAATAAAAATAAAATAAAAATAGTGTAAAGTTGTTATCCCACTGGCTATAGGGTGATTGCACCAATTTGTAAGTCGCTCTGGATAAGAGCGTCTGCTAAATGACGTAAATGTGCCCTTGAGCAAGGCACTTAACCCTAATTGCTCCTGTAAGTCGCTCTGGATAAGAGCGTCTGCTAAATGACTAAAATGTAAATGTAAATGTAACTAATGCGTTAGTAAACCTGCTACAATCATGCAGTAACGTTACAGTGTATAGTCAGTAAGCTGTTACACCGGCGGGCCCCAGAGGCAATAAATTAATAAAACCAAAAGCTTAACTTGACTTGGAAGAGTTCCAGTGTTGCGTTGGATAGTCATAGCCAGCTAGCTAACATAGCATCCCTCTGTTTGAGCCGGGTGTTTGAGTAACTAAACTTGCCAGATGTATTTGCTAGCTAAGTAAGTGAAACTGAAAGTGAAATAAAATGACAATCTCTCTATCTCTATCTCTCTATCTCTCTATCTCTCTATCTCTCTATCTCTCTGTCTCTCTCTCTCGCTCTCTCGCTCTCTCGCTCTCTCGCTCTCTCGCTCTCTCTCTCTCTCTCACGCTCTCTTGCTCTCTCGCTTCACCTTCATTTTTGAATAAATTAATTTGTTGAAAACTGTTGTCTTTCTCTCTCTTTGAGTCAACTACTTACCACATGTTATGCACTGCAGTGCTAGCTAGCTGTAGCTTATGCTTTCAGTACTAGATTCATTCTCTGACACTTTGATTGGGTGGACAACATGTTAGTTCATGCTGCAAGAGCTCTGATAAGTTGGAGGACGTCCTCCCGAAGTTGTCATAATTACTGTGTAAGTCTATGGAAGGGGGTGAGAAGCAAGAGCCTCCTAGGTTTTGTATTGAAGTCAATGTACCAAGAGGAGGACGGAAGCTAGCTGTCCTCCGGCTACACCATGGTGCTACCCTACAGAGTGCTGTTGAGGCTACTGTAGACCTTCAAATCAAAAATCAAATCAAATCACATTTTATTTGCCACATGCGCCAAATACAACAGGTGTAGACGTTACCGTGAAATGCTTACTTACAGCCCTTAAACAACAATGCATTTATTTCTTAATAAAAAAGTCAAATAAAACAACAACAAATAAAAAGTGTTGAGAAAAAAAGAGCAGAAGTAAAATAAAAGAACAGTAGGGAGGCTATATATACAGGGGGGTACCGGTGCAGAGTCAATGTGCGGGGGCACCGGCTAGTTGAGGTAGTTGAGGTAATATGTACATGTGGGTAGACTATGCATAAATAATTAACGTTGTAAAACAGTGTGTTTTAATCAATTATTTTGTGACGTGAATATATTTAGTATAGTTCTATCTAAAAAGGATAACTTCTTCAATGTTTTACTTTAAAAAATCAATAAAAAAATCACTGAGGACGATGGTCCTCCCCTTCCTCCTCTGAGGAGCCTCCACTGCTACAGACTATCAGTAACATTTAAACTATCTATTAACCCTAACCTTAGCGCTAACACTAACCTTAACCCTTATCCTAACCCTAAACTTAACCCTTACCCTAACCATAACCTAACCTTAACCCTTACCCTAACCCTTATTCTAAACCTAACCCTAACCTTACCCTAACCCTTATTCTAAACCTAACCCTTATTCTAAACCTAACCCTTATTCTAAACCTAACCCTTATTCTAAACTTAACCCTTATTCTAAACCTAAACCTAACCCTAACCGTAACCTTCAATAGATAGTTTGTTGATAGTAGTACAGCATCTACAGATGGAAAATCCGGAATATCAAATAAAGTGTGACCAAAGAAACAAATGTAGTGGTTGAGTTGAAGAGTTTATACATGCACCACTCTAAAACATCTCGACCATGATGGCCTGATTCACACAGTCCCGTCTGAACAGTTGATGTTAAGATGTGTCTGTTACTTGAACTCTGTGAAGCATTTTTTTGGGGGCTGCAATTTCTGAGACTGGTAACTCTAATGAACTTATCCTCCGCAGCAGAGGTAACTCTGGGTCTTCCATTCCTGTGGCGGTCCTCATGAGAGACAGTTTCATCATAGCGCTTGATTGTTTTCGCGACTGCACTTGAAGAAACTTTCAAAGTTGTTGACATTTTCCGGATTGACTGACCTTCATGTCCTAAAGTAATGATGGACTGTCATTTCTCTTTGCTTATTTGAGCTGTTCTTGCCATAATATGGAGTTGGTCTTTTACCAAATAGGGCTATCTTCTGTATACCACCCCTACCTTGTCACAACACAACTGATTGGCTCAAACGCATTAAGACGGAAATAAATTCCACAAATTAACTTTTAACAAGGCTTACCTGTTAATTGAAATGCATTCCAGGTGACTACCTCATGAAGCTGGTTGAGAGAATGCCAAGAGTGTGCAAAGCTGTCATCAAGGCAAAGGGTGGCTACTTTGAAGAATCTCAAATATAATATATATTTTTGATTTGTTTAACACTTTTCTGGTTACTACGTGATTCCATATGTGTTATTTCATGTGTGAGTGATGGGATGTATTGACATTATGGACAGTATATGGATAGAATATGTAGTATATATGTAGAATAGTACATGTACAGCAATAGTTAAATAGGCTTGGCTAGAATACAGTATCTACAAATGAAGTGGGTAAAACAGTATGTAAACATGATTAAAATGACCAGTGTTCAATTTTTAAAGTGACACTAATGCTAGCCAGTCAGTGGCTTGCATCCCGAATGGCACCCTATTCCCTATATAGTGCACTACTTTTGACCAGAGCCCTATGGGCCCTAGTTCAAAAGTAGTGCACTATATAGGTTACATCAGCGTGCCAGTTGGGATGCAGCCACTCTGTAAGAGCATGGCTGTGTTAGCCACAGTGATGTAATGGCATGAGAAAGGGCTTGAGAGGGACAGCATTTCATCATAGGACATGTACTGTCTGTGTGAGTGGGAGAGTCTGATGTATTGGTAATATAGAATGTATGGGGAGAGTCTGAGGTATTGGTAATATAGAATGTATGGGGAGAGTCTGGGGTATTGGTAATATAGAATGTGTGAATGTATGGGGAGAGTCTGAGGTATTGGTAATGTAGAATGTGTGGGGAGAGTCTGAGGTATTGGTAATGTAGAATGTGTGAGTGTATGGGGAGAGTCTGAGGTATTGGTAATGTAGAATGTGTGAGTGTATGGGGAGAGTCTGATGTATTGGTAATGTAGAATGTGTGAGTGGGAGAGTCTGATGTATTGGTAATGTAGAATGTGTGAGTGTATGGGGAGAGTCTGATGTATTGGTAATGTAGAATGTGTGAGTGTATGGGGAGAGTCTGATGTATTGGTAATGTAGAATGTGTGAGTGTATGGGGAGAGTCAGAGGTATTGGTAATGTAGAATGTGTGAATGTATGGGGAGAGTCTGATGTATTGGTAATGTAGAATGTGTGAGTGTATGGGGAGAGTCTGATGTACAGTGGGGGAAAAAAGTATTTAGTCAGCCACCAATTGTGCAAGTTCTCCCACTTAAAAAGATGAGAGAGGCCTGTAATTTTCATCATAGGTACACGTCAACTATGACAGACAAAATGAGGAAAAAAAATCCAGAAAATCACATTGTAGGATTTTTAATGAATTTATTTGCAAATTATGGTGGAAAATAAGTATTTGGTCAATAACAAAAGTTTCTCAATACTTTGTTTTATACCCTTTGTTGGCAATGACACAGGTCAAACGTTTTCTGTAAGTCTTCACAAGGTTTTCACACACTGTTGCTGGTATTTTGGCCCATTCCTCCATGCAGATCTCCTCTAGAGCCCCAAAAGTGATGTTTTGGGGCTGTCGCTGGGCAACACAGACTTTCAACTCCCTCCAAAGATTTTATATGGGGTTGAGATCTGGAGACTGGCTAGGCCACTCCAGGACCTTGAAATCCTTCTTACGAAGCCACTCCTTCATTGCCCGGGCGGTGTGTTTGGGATCATTGTCATGCTGAAAGACCCAGCCACGTTTCATCTTCAATGCCCTTGCTGATGGAAGGAGGTTTTCACTCAAAATCTCACGATACATGGCCCCATTCATTCTTTCCTTTACACGGATCAGTCGTCCTGGTCCCTTTGCAGAAAAACAGCCCCAAAGCATGATGTTTCCACCCCCATGCTTCACAGTAGGTATGGTGCAACTCAGCATTCTTTGTCCTCCAAACACGACGAGTTGAGTTTTTACCAAAAAGTTATATTTTGGTTTCATCTGACCATATGACATTCTCCCAATCCTCTTCTGGATCATCCAAATGCACTCTAGTAAACTTCAGACGGGCCTGGACATGTACTGGCTTAAGCAGGGGGACACGTCAAGCACTGCAGGATTTGAGTCCCTGGCGGCGTAGTGTGTTACTGATGGTAGGCTTTGTTACTTTGGTCCCAGCTCTCTGCAGGTCATTCACTAGGTCCCCCCCTGTGGTTCTGGGATTTTTGCTCACCGTTCTTGTGATCATTTTGACCCCACAGGGTGAGATCTTGCATGGAGCCCCAGATCGAGGGAGATTATCAGTGGTCTTGTATGTCTTCCATTTCCTAATAATTGCTCCCACAGTTGATTTCTTCAAACCAAGCTGCTTACCTATTGCATATTCAGTCTTCCCAGCCTGGTGCAGGTCTACAATTTTGTTTCTGGTGTCCTTTGACAGCTCTTTGGTCTTGGCCATAGTGGAGTTTGGAGTGTGACTGTTTGAGGTTGTGGACAGGTGTCTTTTATACTGATAACAAGTTCAAACAGGTGCCATTAATACAGGTAACGGGTGGAGGACAGAGGAGCCTCTTAAAGAAGAAGTTACAGGTCTGTGAGAGCCAGAAATCTTGCTTGTTTGTAGGTGACCAAATACTTATTTTCCACCAGAATATGCAAATATATTCATTAAAAATCCTACAATGTGATTTTCTGGATTTTTTTTCCTCAATTTGTCTGTCATAGTTGACGTGTACCTATGATGAAAATTACAGGCCTCTCTCATCTTTTTAAGTGGGAGAACTTGCACAATTGGTGGCTGACTAAATACTTTTTTTCCCCACTGTATTGGTAATGTAGAATGTGTGAGTGTATGGGGAGAGTCTGATGTATTGGTAATGTAGAATGTGTGAGTGTATGGGGAGAGTCTGATGTATTGGTAATGTAGAATGTGTGAGTGTATGGGGAGAGTCTGAGGTATTGGTAATGTAGAATGTGTGAGTGTATGGGGAGAGTCTGATGTATTGGTAATGTAGAATGTGTGAGTGTATGGGGAGAGTCTGATGTATTGGTAATGTAGAATGTGTGAGTGTATGGGGAGAGTCTGATGTATTGGTAATGTAGAATGTGTGAGTGTATGGGGAGAGTCTGATGTATTGGTAATGTAGAATGTGAGTGTATGGGGAGAGTCTGATGTATTGGTAATGTAGAATGTGTGAGTGTATGGGGAGAGTCTGATGTATTGGTAATGTAGAATGTGTGAGTGTATGGGGGAGAGTCTGATGTATTGGTAATGTAGAATGTGTGAGTGTATGGGGAGAGTCTGATGTATTGGTAATGTAGAATGTGTGAGTGTATGGGGAGAGTCTGATGTATTGGTAATGTAGAATGTGTGAGTGTCTGGGCAGAGTCTGAGGTATTGGTTATACATACAGTGAGGGAAAAAAGTATTTGATCCCCTGCTGATTTTGTATGTTTGCCCACTAACAAAGACACGATCAGTCTATAATTTTAATGGTAGGTTTATTTGAACAGTGAGAGATAGAATAACAACAAAAAAATCCAGAAAAAACGCATGTCAAAAATGTTATAAATTGATTAGCATTTTAATGAGGGAAATAAGTATTTGACCCCTCTGCAAAACATTACTTAGTACTTGGTGGCAAAACCCTTGTTGGATATCACAGAGGTCAGACGTTTCCTGTAGTTGGCCACCAGGTTTGCACACATCTCAGGAGGGATTTTGTCCCACTCCTCTTTGCAGATCTTCTCCAAGTCATTAAGGTTTCGAGGCTGACGTTTGGCAACTCGAACCTTCAGCTCCCTCCACAGATTTTCTATGAGATTAAGGTCTGGAGACTGGCTAGGCCACTCCAGGACCTTAATGTGCTTCTTCTTGAGCCACTCCTTTGTGGCCTTGGCAGTGTGTTTTGGGTCATTGTCATGCTGGAATACCCATCCACGACCCATTTTCAATGCCCTGGCTGAGGGAAGGAGGGTCTCACCCAAGATTTGACGGTACATGGCCCCGTCCATCGTCCCTTTGAAGTTGTCCTGTCCCCTTAGCAGAAAAACACCCCCAAAGCATAATGTTTCCACCTCCATGTTTGACGGTGGGAATGGTGTTCTTGGGGTCATAGGCAGCATTCCTCCTCCTCCAAACACGGTGAGTTGAGTTGATGCCAAAGAGCTCGATTTTGGTCTCATCTGACCACAACACTTTCACCCAGTTCTCCTCTGAATCATTCAGATGTTCATTGGCAAACTTCAGACGGGCCTGTATATGTGCTTTCTTTAGCAGGGGGACCTTGCGGGCGCTGCAGGATTTCAGCCCTTCATGGCGTAGTGTGTTACCAATTGTTTTCTTGGTGACTATGGTCCCAGCTGCCTTGAGATCATTGACAAGATCCTCCCGTGTAGTTCTGGGCTGATTCCTCACCGTTCTCATGATCATTGCAACTCCACGAAGTGAGATCTTGCATGGAGCCCCAGGCCGAGAGAGATTGACAGTTATTTTGTGTTTCTTCCATTTGCGAATAATCACACCAACTATTGTCACCTTCTCACCAAGCTGCTTGGCGATGGTCTTGTAGCCCATTCCAGCCTTGTGTAGGTCTACAATCTTGTCCCTGACATCCTTGGAGAGCTCTTTGGTCTTGGCCATGGTGGAGAGTTTGGAATCTGATTGATTGATTGATTGCTTCTGTGGACAGGTGTCTTTTATACAGGTAACAAACTGAGATTAGGAGCACTCCCTTTAAGAGTGTGCTCCTAATCTCAGCTCGTTACCTGTATAAAAGACACCTGGGAGCCAGAAATCTTTCTGATTGAGAGGGGGTCAAATACTTATTTCCCTCATTAAAATGCAAATCAATTTGTTAATTTTACCTCACTGTATAAGAGATTATTTAGCCAGGGCCCCCAAAGCAACGTTTCACCAGGATTAGAGGTGTGTGTAATGCATAGATACTTGTAAAATAATCTGGCCTGTGAGTGTCCAAGTCCTTTTTCTGATCTCATTCTGGTATTGATTTGACCAGTGTTACAGTAAATCCATGTTTTATAGAGAGAGAGAGAGAGAGAGAGAGAGAGAGAGAGAGAGAGAGAGAGAGACAGAGGGAGAGAGACAGAGGGAGAGAGAGAGAGAGAGAGAGAGAGAGAGAGAGAGAGAGAGAGAGAGAGAGAGAGAGAGAGAGAGAGAGAGAGAGAGAGAGAGAGAGAGAGAGAGAGAGAGAGAGAGAGAGAGAGAGAGAGAGAGAGAGAGAGAGAGAGAGAGAGAGAGAGAGAGAGAGAGAGAGAGAGAGAGAGAGAGAGAGAGAGAGAGAGAGAGAGAGAGAGAGAGAGAGAGAGAGAGAGAGAGAGAGAGAGACAGAGAGGAGAGAGGGAGAGAGACAGAGAGAGAGAGAGAGAGAGAGAGAGAGAGAGAGAGAGACAGAGAGAGAGAGAGAGAGAGAGAGAGAGAGAGAGAGAGAGAGAGAGAGAGAGAGACAGAGAGAGAGAGAGAGAGAGAGAGAGAGAGAGAGAGAGAGAGAGAGAGAGAGAGAGAGAGAGAGAGAGAGAGAGAGAGAGAGAGAGAACTAAAAAGGGACTAGAGTGCCATTTAGGACACAGCCTGAGACACTCATTGTTATTGTGAGTGTGGGACAGAATGTAGCGTTACCCTGAGTCATCTGACTGGCTGGCTAGCCGGTTGTCCAAATGTTCCCTCTCTTTTCACATAAATTCTGCAGGAGCCTCTGATCTGAAGGGTGTTTTCCTGTTATTTCTCCTCACTTGTAGCTGTTGCATATCCTATTGAACAACGTTTGTTGTTTTGCTCTGTCGGGATCTCTTTCTGTGGTGTGGCGTAGGATGGGTGTTGCTTTCCCTTTGGAGGGCCCTATAGGGGTTGGGTGAGCTTGTGATAATGTAATGTCTTCTATTCAACCTGGCAGTTTGTGATAATGTAATGTCTTCTATTCAACCTGGCGGTTTGTGATAATGTAATGTCTTCTATTCAACAGCCAGGCGTTTGTGATAATGTAATGTACTCCTGAGTGGCGCAGTGGTCTAAGGCACTGCATCGCAGTGCTAACTGTGCCACTAGAGATCCTGGTTCGAATCCAGGCTCTGTCGCAGCCGGCCGTGACCGGGAGACCCATGGGCGGCGCACAATTGGCCCAGCGTCGTCCAGGGTAGGGGAGGGAATGGCCGGCAGGGATGTAGCTCAGTTGATAGAGCATGGCGTTTGCAATGCCAGGGTTGTGGGTTCGATTCCCACGGGGGGCCAGTATATATAAAAAAAATATGTATTCACTAACTGTAAGTCGCTCTGGATAAAAGCGTCTGCTAAATGACAAAAATATAAATGTATTCAACCTGGCAGTTTATGATAATGTAATGTCTTCTTTCAACAGCCAGGCGGTTTGTGATAATGTAATGTATTCTATTCAACAGCAAGGTGGTTTGTGATAATGTAATGTCTTCTATTCAACAGCCAGGCGGTTTGTGACAATGTAATGTCTTCTATTGAACAGCAAGGCGGTTTGTGATAATGAAATGTCTTCTATTCAACAGCAAGGCGGTTTGTGATAATGTAATGTCTTCTATTCAACAGCAAGGCGGTTTGTGATAATGTAATGTCTTCTATTCAACAGCCAGGCGGTTTGTGACAATGGTTATGATTGAATATCACTGAGTTACTGCGTAGTACAACAATGTAATGATGATATTTCAGAGGGAGACCTCACATACCACAAGACATGAGTTTCACTGTTGCTCTGAATAGGTTGTCATTGTTGACTACTGTGTTCATTGACACGCTGTACTCCACCATAACCCGTTCTCCTCTCTGTCTCAACTAACCTATGCCCGCTCTACCAATGGCATTATTACACTAAAACATCCAAACCACCAACTTGTTGAATTCAATCCCAGGCACTTGAACGTGTCAATTATGTCAGAAAAGAGCAACACCCATCTTATCATATTACTTTTTTTCCAGTGATCTCAATTTCTGCTGGTGTCATTTTGGTGCCCCGCCAGCACTGTGGAGGAGAAAGAGCTTCATGTGAGAGCTTGTATCTATATTTAAAATAATTAATCTAGATTTGTGATGATTGCGAGGCCACGCACTTTGAGAAGCAAGTTGGTGCACAATGCAGGTTTGTTTGTGCCAACTATGATTCAACCGGGTTTTACTGAGTAAAATGCCTCTGTTACCATGGTGTTTATCAACACTCAACGCTTCCCTTCGGCATCAAGTGTGCACCCCATGCCATTCCAAATCATATAATGACCTACTGTATACTGGCCTAGCCTACTGTATACTGGCCTAGCCTACTGTATACTGGCCTAGTCTACTGTATACTGGCCTACCGTATACTGGCCTGGCCTACTGTATACTGGCCTACTGTATACTGGCCTAGGCTACTGTATACGGGCCTACTGTATGCTGGCCTACTGTATACTGTACTACTGTATACTGGCCTACTGTATGCTGGCCTACTGTATACTGTCCTGGCCTACTGTATACTGGCCTACTGTATACTGGCCTACTGTATACTGACCTACTGTATACTGGCCTACTGTATACTGGCCTACTGTATACTGGCCTAGCCTACTGTATACTGGCCTACTGTATACTGGCCTAGACTACTGTATACTGGCCTAGTGTATACTGGCCTACTGTATACTGGCCTAGCCTACTGTATACTGGCCTACTGTATACTGACCTACTGTATACTGGCCTACTGTATACTGGCCTACTGTATACTGGCCTAGCCTACTGTATACTGGCCTACTGTATACTGGCCTAGACTACTGTATACTGGCCTAGTGTATACTGGCCTACTGTATATTGGCCTAGGCTACTGTATACTGGCCTAGTGTATACTGGCCTAGTGTATATTGGCCTAGCCTACTGTATACTGGCCTAGTGTATACTGGCCTACTGTATACTGGCCTACTGTATACTGGCCTACTGTATACTGGCCTACTGTATACTGGCCTAGCCTACTGTATACTGGCCTACTGTATACTGGCCTAGCCTACTGTATACTGGCCTACTGTATACTGGCCTAGACTACTGTATACTGGCCTACTGTATACTGGCCTAGCCTACTGTATACTGGCCTACTGTATACTGGCCTACTGTATACTGTATACGGGCCTACTGTATGCTGGCCTACTGTATACTGGCCTGGCCTACTGTATACTGGCCTACTGTATACTGGCCTACTGTATACTGACCTACTGTATACTGGCCTACTGTATACTGGCCTACTGTATACTGGCCTAGCCTACTGTATACTGGCCTACTGTATACTGGCCTAGACTACTGTATACTGGCCTAGTGTATACTGGCCTACTGTATATTGGCCTAGCCTACTGTATACTGGCCTAGTGTATACTGGCCTACTGTATACTGGCCTAGCCTACTGTATACTGGCCTAGCCTACTGTATACTGGCCTAGTGTATTCTGGCCTACTGTATACTGCCTAGCCTACTGTATACTGGCCTAGTGTATACTGGCCTACTGTATACTGGCCTAGTGTATACTGGCCTACTGTATACTGGCCTACTGTATACTGGCCTAGCCTACTGTATACTGGCCTACTGTATACTGGCCTAGTCTACTGTATACTGGCCTAGTGTATACTGGCCTAGCCTAGTGTATACTGGCCTACTGTATACTGGCCTAGTCTACTGTATACTGGCCTAGTGTATACTGGCCTACTGTATACTGGCCTACTGTATACTGGCCTAGTCTACTGTATACTGGCCTAGTGTATACTGGCCTAGCCTAGTGTATACTGGCCTACTGTATACTGGCCTAGTCTACTGTATACTGGCCTACTGTATACTGGCCAAGCCTACTGTATACTGGCCTAGTGTATACTGGCCTACTGTATATTGGCCTAGCCTACTGTATACTGGCCTAGTGTATACTGGCCTACTGTATACTGGCCTAGTGTATACTGGCCTAGTCTACTGTATACTGGCCTACTGTATACTGGCCTACTGTATTCTGGCCTACTGTATACTGGCCTACTGTATACTGGCCTAGTCTACTGTATACTGGCCTAGTGTATACTGGCCTAGCCTAGTGTATACTGGCCTACTGTATACTGGCCTAGTCTACTGTATACTGGCCTAGTGTATACTGGCCTAGCCTACTGTATACTGGCCTAGTGTATACTGGCCTACTGTATACTGGCCTAGTGTATACTGGCCTAGCCTAGTGTATACTGGCCTACTGTATACTGGCCTACTGTATACTGGCCTAGCCTACTGTATACTGGCCTATTGTAGTCTGGCCTACTGTATACTGGCCTAGCCTACTGTATACTGGCCTACTGTATACTGGCCTACTGTATACTGGCCTACTGTATACTGGCCTACTGTATACTGGCCTAGCCTACTGTATACTGGCCTATTGTAGTCTGGCCTACTGTATACTGGCCTAGCCTACTGTATACTGGCCTATTGTAGTCTGGCCTACTGTATACTGGCCTAGCCTACTGTATACTGGACTACTGTATACTGGCCTAGCCTACTGTATACTGGCCTACTGTATACTGGCCTAGCCTACTATATACTGGCCTACTGTATACTGGCCTATTGTATACTGGCTCAGTCTACTCTTTGCTGGGCTACTTTATACTGGCCTAGCCTACTGTATACTGGCCTACTGTATACTGGCCTAGCCTACTGTATACTGGCCAACTGTATACTGGCCTACTGTATACTGGCCTAGCCTACTGTATACTGGCCTAGCCTACTGTATACTGGCCTACTGTATACTGGCCTACTGTATACTGGCCTACTGTATACTGGCTTAGCCTACAGTATACTCCCGAGTGGCGCAGCGGTCTAAGGCACTGCATCTCAGTGCTTGAGGCGTCACTACAGACCCCCTGGTTCGATTCCAGGCTGTATCACAACCGGCCGTGATTGGGAGTCCCATAGGGCAGCGCAGAATTGGCCCAGCGTTGTCCGGGTTTGGCCGGTGTAGGCCGTCATTGTAAATAAGAATTTGTTCTTAACTGACTTGTCTAGTTAAATAAAGGCTAAATAATAATAATAATAATAATAATAATAATAATACTGGCCCAGTCTACTGTATACTGGCCTACTGTATACTGTCTTAATGTACACTGGCCTGGCCTACTGTATACTGGCCTGGCCTACTGTATACTGTCTTAATGTACACTGGCCTGGCCTACTGTATACTGGCCTGGCCTATTGTATACTGGCCTGGCCTACTGTATACTGGCCTGGCCTACAGTATACTGGCCTAGCCTATTGTATACTGGCCTGGCCTACTGTATACTGGCTTAGCCTACTGTATACTGGCCTAGCCTACTGAACAATGTGTATGTACTAAGTTGACCACAATGGGAAAACAAATGTCAGGTCAGTTGTATTACATAAGCCACTGGCTGGCGCCTCGTTCCTCAACCCCGCCCCTTCCTCATAGATAATAAAAGTCGATAACCATCTCATTTGTTTTTCAAATATCGGTTAGCATTTAAATAATATTTTCACTTTTGAAGACCAACAGGACAGTCCTTTGACTCTGAATGGAAGTTGTCCTGGGATTCAAAACAATGGGAAGTACAGTATTCTGATAGTGTAGACAGTCAATCAATTGCGGAGGGAAAAGGAAAAAGCACAAACATTAGGACTTCACCTTTTAGCCCACACAGACATGCCTATACGCATGGTCCTATGAGGTGAATGGTTAAATGTCTGGAAAACCAGACAACATGGAGGGGTTAAAAGATTTTGAAATTCCAAGAGGTACTTACTGTAAATGTTTTTCATTGCATCAGGAGTTACTGGAGTGTATAGGAAAAACCTCAGTCAATTAATGAGTCAAGTACTCCTTGTCAACCACTAACCCTAATAGTGAAAGTCTCCCTGCATCTGAATAGCAACAAGACCCCCCTCTGTTTCCAGTGTCATATTAGACTAGCCTAATGGATGTACATTTTACAGTGGCTTGCGAGAGTATTCACCCCCCTTAGCATTTTTCCTATTTTGTTGCCTTACAACCTGGAATAAAAATTGATTTTTGGGGGTTTTGTATCATTTGATTTACACAACATGCCTACCACTTTGAAGATGCAAAATATTGTGAAACAAACAAGAAATAAGACAAAAAAACAGAAAACACGAGCGTGCATAACTATTCACCCCCCCAAAGTCAATAGTTTGTAGAGCCACCTTTTGCAGCAATGACAGCTGCAAGTCTATTGGGGTATGTCTCTATAAGCTTGGCACATATAGTCACAGGGATTTTTGCCCATTCTTCAAGGCAAAACTGCTCCAGCTCCTTCAAGTTGGATGGGTTCCGCTGGTGTACAGCAATCTTTAAGTCATACCACAGATTCTCAATTGGATTGTGGTCTGGGCTTTGACTAGGCCATTCCAAGACATTTAAATGTTTTCTCTTAAACCACTCGAGTGTTGCTTTAGCAGTATGCTTAGGGTCATTGTCCTGCTGGAAGGTGAACCTCCGTCCCAGTCTCAAATCTCTGGAAGACTGAAAGGTTTCCCTCAAGAATTTCCCTGGATTTAGTGCCATCCATCATTCCTTCAATTCTGACCAGTTTCCCAGTCCTTGCCGATGAAAAACATCCCCACAGCATGATGCTGCCACCACCATGCTTCACCGTGGGGATGGTGTTCTCGGGGTGATGAGAGGTGTTGGGTTTGCTCCAGATATTTTCCTTGATGGCCAAAAAGCTCAATTTTAGTCTCATATGACCAGAGTACCTTCTTCCATATGTTTGGGGAGTCTCCCACATGCCATTTGGCGAACACCAAATGTGTTTGCTTATTGTTTTCTTTAAGCAATGGCTTTTTTCTGGCCACTCTTCCGTAAAGCCCAGCTTTATGGAGTGTACGGCTTAAAGTGGTCCTATGGACAGATACTCCAATCTCTGCTGTGGAGCTTTGCAGCTCCTTCAGGGTTTTCTTTGATCTCTTTGTTGCATCTCTGATTAATGCCCTCCTTGCCTGGTCCGTGAGATTTGGTGGGTGGCCCTCTCTTGGCAGGTTTGTTGTGGTGCCATATTCTCTCAATTTTTCTACAATGGATTTATTGGTGCTCCGTGGGATGTTCAAAGTTTCTGATATTTTTTATTACAACCCAACCCTGATCTGTACTTCTCCACAACTTTTTCCCTGACCTGTTTGGATCACTCCTTGGTCTTCATGGTGCCCCTTGCTTAGAGGTGTGGCAGACTCTGGGGCCTTTCAGAACAGGTGAGAAGGAGGAAAGTAGTTGAGTGTCATCCACACAGCAATGATAGAAGAGACCATGTGAGGATATGACGGAGCCGAGTGACTTGGTGTATAGAGAGGAGAGGGCCTAGAACCAAGCCCTGGGGGACACCAGTAGTGAGAGCACGTGGTGCAGACACAGATCCTCTCCACGTAACCTGGAGCGACCTGCCAGGTAGGAAGCGATCCAACAGTGTGCAGAGCCTGAGACGCCCAGCCCTAAGATGCTGGAGAGGAGGATCTGATGGTTCACGGTATCGAAGGAGGTGGATAGCTCTAGGAGGATGAGAACAGAGGGGAGAGAGTCAGCTTTGGCAGTGCGGAGAGCCTCTGTGACACAGAAAAGAGCAGTCTCGGTTGAGTGACCCGTCTTGGTTACAAAGGGATATCAGTCTGTAGTTTTTGATGTCAGAGGGGTCGAGTGTTGGTTTCTTGAGGAGGGGAGCAGCTCAGGCCATTTTGAAGTCAGAGGGGATGCAGCAAGTGGTCAGGGATGAGTTGATGAGGGAAGTGAGGAATGGGAGAAGGTTTCCAGAGATGGTCTGGAGAAGGGGGGTTGAGCGGGCAGTTTGTTGGGCAGCCAGAGATCACTAGTCGCAGGATTTCATCTGGAGAGAGAGGGGAGAAAAAGTTAAAGGGTAGTTCTGTGTGAGTGGGACCAGTGGACTCAATTGGTTTGTTCTGTGTGAGTGGGACCAGTGGACTCAATAGGGTTGTTCTGTGTGAGTGGGACCAGTGGACTCAATAGGGTAGGGGCTGAGTGGCTGGAGGAGAGGGAGACAGAAAATGAAACAAAATAGTGATCAGAGACCTGTAGGGGGGTTGTGGTGAGATTAGTAGGCAAACAGCCTCTTTTAAAGATGAGGTAAACCGTATTGCCTGCCTTGTTAGGGGGAGGGGACTTAGAAAGGATGAGGTCAAAAGAGGCTAGGAGGGGAAGAAAGCGTCGGGAGGTTGAAGTCGCCCAGTACGAAGAGCGGTGCGCCATCATCAGGAAATTATCTTATCAAGGTGTCAAGCTCATTGAGGAATTCTCTAAGGACACCTGGTGGGCGATAGATGACAACAATGTTAGGCTTGAGTGGACAAGAGACAGTGACATCATGGAATTTAAATGAGGAGATGGACAGGTGAGTGAGGGAGATAAAATAAAATCTCAATTTAGGAGAAATGAGCAGCCCTGTGCCACCACCGCAACGACCAGATGCTCTTGAACTATGAGAGAACACATAGTCAGATGAAAAGAGAGCAGCTGGATTAGCATTCTTCTTTGGGGTGATCCATGTCTCCGTCAGGGCCAAAAAGTCTAGGGACTGAAGGGCAGCATAGGCTGATATGAACTCGACGTTCTATACCGCAGATCAGCAGTTCCAAACGCTGCCAGAGACCAGGAATTCCACATGGGTTGTTTGCGCAGGGTACACTAAATTAGAAGGGGTTGCAGCCAAGGGATGGGTAGTGTCACGGTTAACTAAGCCAGAACCCAGAAGCAGACCAGGACACGGTACGTGAGACAAAGGTGAGTGTTTATTAATAGAGTCCGAGTGACGCTGAATAATCCAGGGAACAGAGCGGGTGGCGTGGATGGGTTGTTGAGGGTGCAGTGGTTGGTCCGGTACTGGCTCGGCAGCCGCCGACCATCAGGCAGAGGTTGGGTGAAGGTTCCGGGTGAGGGACTGCAGACAGAACAAAACGGAGGTCAGTACACAGCAAGTCAAAAAAAGTGCAAAACAACAAAACTAACACAACTGGCTCAGAGACTGATACGCTGACAACATACTGTTCATGGCTAACGATCCGGCAGGAACTGGATGTTGGCCCAGAGCCTAAGAAGGGTGATGATCAGGACCAGGTGTGCAGATTGCTGATGGGATGCAGGTGCGGAAAACCAGAGCGCTCCCGGAGCGTTCCCGAACCCTCGGGAAACTGGAGAATACGAGCAGGAACACTAGTCACCAGACAGGACCCGACTCAGACAGCCGGGATCGTCACAGTACCCCCCCTCCGACGAACGCCACCGGGCGGACTTCCCGGAGCGCCAGGATGGAGGCGGTAGAAGTCACTGATGAGGTCTGCGTCTAGGATCTGTCGCCGCGGAATCCAACTCCTCTCCTCAGGGCCATACCCCTCCCAGTCCACGAGATACTGGAAACCCCGGCCCCGCCGTCTGGAATCCATGATGCGACGCACCGTGTAGGCAGGACCACCTCCGATCATCCGAGGAGGAGGAGGAGGAGGCGGAGGAGGCAACAGAGGACTGAGGAAGACAGGCTTGAGGCAGGAGACATGAAAGGTGGGATGGACTCTGAGCGTCCTCGGTAGTTTGAGTCGAACTGCCACTGGATTGATCACCTTCTCCACCACAAACGGACCAATGAACTTCGGTAACAACTTCCTAGACTCAGTCCGTAACGGAAGATCCCGTGTGGCCAACCAAACCCTATCTCCGATGGTATAGGTGGGAGCGGGAATCCGGCGACGATTCGCCTGGAGCTGATACCGGTCCGAAACTCTAAGGAGTGCCTTTCTGGCCCGATGCCAGGTCCGGTGGCAACGCCGAATATGGGCCTGAACAGAAGGCACTGAGAGCTCCTTCTCCTGAGAAGGAAACAGGGGAGGTTGGTAGCCATACAGGCACTGGAAGGGAGACATCCCAGTGGCAGATGTAGGAAGAGTATTGTGGGCATACTCAACCCAAGGCAACTGAGAGACCCAGGAGGTGGGGTTGGAAGAGACCAGACAGCGTAGCGTTGATTCCATCTTCTGGTTGGCTCTCTCCGCCTGACCATTGGATTGGGGGTGAAAACCAGATGTGAGACTGACCGTAGCTCCAATGGCCAAACAGAAGGACTTCCAGACAGCAGAGGTAAACTGAGGGCCACGGTCGGAAACGATATCACTGGGCAAACCGTGGACCCTGAAAACCTCCCTAACCAGGATCTCGGACGTCTCCGAGGCAGAGGGAAGCTTGGCAATTGGCACAAAGTGGGCGAACTTGCTGAATCTGTCCACGATAGTCAGAACGACCGTGTTCCCCTCAGAGGCGGGCAACCCCGTGACGAAGTCCAGGGCCAGATGCGACCATGGTCGCCGGGGAATAGGAAGGGGGTGAAGTAGTCCAGAGCTGGGCCGATTGGTACTCTTATTCTGCGCACACACTGGACAGGCAGCAACAAAACCCCGAGTATCCTCGGCCATGGCAGGCCACCAAAACGTCTGCGAAGAAACGCCATAGTCCGAGCCACGCCAGGGTGACAAGCCATCTTGCTTGCGTGGGACCATTTGAGGACAGCAGGACGAACCGACTCAGGCACAAACAACCGACCGGGTGGACCGTTACCGGGACCGGGCTGAGTCCGAAGGGCCGCCAGCACCTCCTCCTCAATCTTCCACATAACTGCTCCCACGACGCAGTTCCGGGGGAGGATTGTCTCGGTCTTGGACCCACTCTCCTCCGTCTTGGAGAACATCCGGGACAAGGCGTCCGCCTTGCCGTTCTTAGATCCAGGTCGGAACGTCAGGGCAAACTTGAATCGTCCGAAAAACAACGCCCACCTGGCCTGACGGGAGTTGAGACGTTTAGCCGATTGCACGTACGCAAGATTCTTGTGGTCCGTCCAGACAACAAACGGTTGCTCCGCCCCCTCCAACCAGTGGCGCCACTCCTCCAAGGCAAGTTTCACCGCGAGAAGCTCCCGGTTACCCACATCGTAATTCCTCTCCGCAGGCGAAAGGCGACGAGAGTAGTAGGCGCAGGGATGGAGTTTACTGTCCGTGGAGCATCGCTGCGACAGGATGGCGCCAACTCCCACATCAGACGCGTCCACTTCAACGACGAACTGACGGGCCGTGTCCGGTTGAGAGAGAATCGGTGCGTTGGTGAATCGCCTCTTCAAATCCAGAAACGCTCGATCCGCCTCCGGATTCCACTTGAAGGTCCTGATGCTGGAAGTCAAGGCAGTTAACGGAGCGGCCACACGGCTGTAATCCCGGATGAATCTGCGGTAGAAATTCGCAAACCCCAAAAATCTCTGGAGCTGCAATCTCGTACCGGGCTGGGCCCATTCCAGAACCGCTCTAACCTTCTCCTGGTCCATCCTAATCTCTCCCCTGGAGATGATGTACCCGAGAAAGGATGTCGTGTGGGCGTGAAACTCGCACTTCTCGGCCTTCACGAACAGGCGATTCTCCAACAATCGCTGCAGCACCTGCCGGACATGCTGGACGTGGTCGGAAGGTTCCTTCGAGAAGATCAGAATGTCAT
Source organism: Coregonus clupeaformis (assembly GCF_020615455.1). NCBI lineage: Eukaryota > Metazoa > Chordata > Actinopteri > Salmoniformes > Salmonidae > Coregonus > Coregonus clupeaformis. The sequence continues at coordinate 63,127,931 of NC_059208.1, read as the reverse complement.
CCAGGTAAACAAACACAAAGAGACCGATCATATCTCTCAGGACGTCGTTCACCATACTCTGGAATACCGCTGGAGCATTGGTCAGTCCAAACGGCATCACCTGATACTCGAGTGACCCATCGGTGTATTGAAACCCGTCAACCACTCGTCCCCCTCTCTGATCCGGACCAGGTGATACGCATTGCGTAGGTCTAGCTTGGTGAACACCGTAGCACCCTGTAAGGAGTCGAAGGCAGAACTCATCAAGGGCAGGGGATACTTGTTCTTGATCGTGATGTCATTCAACCCCCGATAATCAATACACGGTCGAAGAGAGCCATCCTTCTTACCCACAAAGAAGAATCCTGCCCCCAGGGGTGATGACGAGGGGCGAACGAGACCAGCAGCTAGGGACTCCTTGATGTAGGTCTCCAACGCCTCACGTTCAGGTCGGGAGATACTGTATAACCTTCCCTTGGGGTAGACAGCTCCAGGGACCAGGTTGATGGCACAATCATAGGGTCGGTGGGGGAGGGAGTGACAGAGCCTTCTGCTTACTGAAAACTTCCCCCAAATCGTGATATGTCTCGGGAACCAGGGACAAATCTGGGGGTTTAGCCTCAATCACCTGACTGGGAACCGAATGGGGGCAGGCAGTCTTGAGACAGTTAGCATGACAATCAAGGCTCCAACTCGTTACCTTGCCCGTCACCCAATCGAACGTGGGATTGTGTTCCTTCAGCCAGGGGTATCCAAGGACCAGAGGAACATGGGAAGACGGCAGAATGAAGAATGAAATCATCTCAGAATGATTCCCCGACAACCGCATCTTAACCGGTTCAGTCCTCATCGTGATACGTGCCAGACTACTGCCGTTCAGAGTGGTCGCTTCAATGGCTTCCGGCAATTGCTCCTTGGAAAGCCCCAGCTGTTCCACCAACTCGGCATCAAGAAAGCTTCCATCGGCACCTGAATCGATAAAAGCGTTAAGCGCTAAGCTCTGATTCCTGTTCACAAGGGTAGCCGGAAACGGGGTCTGACAGAGGTACTGAGAGGTTGAAACTGGCTCGCTAAAAGTCCTCCCAACTTTAGCGAGCCGGGCAGTTTGACGACCGCCGGGAACAGGTGGAGATGTAATGTCCCGAGCTACCACAGTAGAGGCAGCAGTTGGTCTGACGTCTATGTTGACGCTCCTCCTTGGTTAACCCGTGCCGCCCCACTTGCATGGGTTCAGAATCGGGAGAGAGGACCTCTTCACTAATCCATTGTGGAGGAGAATGATCGACGTGTTCTGGTCCACCACCCGACCCGACTGGGAACTGAGAAGCTGATCGGTTGGACGGAACCCATTGCTTCTCCCTCCTTCGCTCTCGGACTCGATTATCCACCCGAATAGACAAAGCTACCAAGCTGTCCAGGTCACTAGGCTCCGGATAGGAGATCAACTCATCCTTGAGCTGCTCCGACAGACCCTGGTAAAAGGCCGCTTGCAGAGACTCCTCGTTCCACCCACTCTCCACAGCCAACGTCTTGAACTCGATCACGAAGTCGGCCACGCTGCGAGTTCCTTGGCGAAGCGAAAACAGGCGCCTAGCTGCGTCCCTCCCTCGGACGGAATGGTCGAAGAGCTTCCTCATCTCGGCCGTGAACCCCTGGTATGAAGCCATGCAGGGATCCTGTCGTTCCCAAACGGCTGAAGCCCACTCCAGCGCTCGACCACGCAGCAACTCAATCACAAAGGCTATCCTAGCCTTGTCTGTGGCATAAGAGTAGGGCTGTAGATCGAACACTAGTCCACACTGCATAAGGAAGGAACGGCATCTTCCCAGCTCTCCCTCATACTTATCCGGCGTCGGAACCTTGGGCTCACGGATGGACACAGCTTCAGAAGCGGCAGGCGAGATGGGTGAAACCGGTAGTGGATCCTCCACCGGACACTTGCGTTGGTTCTGGACCTCCGTCAGACCGGTAGAAAGGTTCCGAACTGACAACGCGATCTCCTGTAGTACCGTGCTATGATGGCCCAACATCTTCTCCTGCTGGGTAATAGCATGGCGAACAGAGTCCAGGTCCGCTGGGTTCATTACTGGCCGGATCGTTCTGTCACGGTTAACTAAGCCAGAACCCAGAAGCAGACCAGGACACGGTACGTGAGACAAAGGTGAGTGTTTATTAATAGAGTCCGAGTGACGCTGAATAATCCAGGGAACAGAGCGGGTGGCGTGGATGGGTTGTTGAGGGTGCAGTGGTTGGTCCGGTACTGGCTCGGCAGCCGCCGACCATCAGGCAGAGGTTGGGTGAAGGTTCCGGGTGAGGGACTGCAGACAGAACAAAACGGAGGTCAGTACACAGCAAGTCAAAAAAAGTGCAAAACAACAAAACTAACACAACTGGCTCAGAGACTGATACGCTGACAACATACTGTTCATGGCTAACGATCCGGCAGGAACTGGATGTTGGCCCAGAGCCTAAGAAGGGTGATGATCAGGACCAGGTGTGCAGATTGCTGATGGGATGCAGGTGCGGAAAACCAGAGCGCTCCCCGGAGCGTTCCCGAACCCTCGGGAAACTGGAGAATACGAGCAGGAACACTAGTCACCAGACAGGACCCGACTCAGACAGCCGGGATCGTCACAGGTAGTGTCTGTAAAGCCCACAGGGAGTGGAGCGAACAGGTATAGAAAACACACACATAGTTGACAAAGCTACAAAAGAGCAAAATGAGATAATCTGTAGATAACTAGGTAAAATAGTTATGTGAGATAATATGTAGATAACTAGGTAAAATACTCAAGTGAGATAATCTGTAGATAACTAGGTAAGATACTCAAGTGAGATAATCTGTAGATAACTAGGTAAAATACTCAAGTGAGATAATCTGTAGATAACTAGGTAAAATACTCAAGTGAGATAATCTGTAGATAACTAGGTAAAATACTCAACTGAGATAATCTGTAGATAACTAGGTAAAATACTCAAGTGAGAGAGTGGTGTGGAGCCTTCCTCTCTTTCCTTCCTGCAGAACAACTCGGCAGAACCGTCTTAGTTTGACAGCCGCTGACACGGCCGCTGCTGAGAAAACAGAGGAGACCTAAGTACCAACACTAATTGCTAAATGCCTAGGAGAGGACAAATCACTCCCCCTCCGATACAGACACTGATTACGAAAACAACAAAAGTCACAAATAGCCCTGCCCCTTAATCCTGGTTGATGTGTCAACAATCATCTGCAAGTTATGAGCAGACAACAGTTCACACACCAAGTAGGCTACTGGGAAGACAGGCAGCGCTTAAAGTAGATGGCCCTAGCTAGCAACAAGACTACTAGACAACAACAGATTAAGACAAAAATTATACTTATCACTCCTGGAGACATCAGGAGTCCTCTAAATATAGAACGAATTACAGATTGTCCCTTTTAAATTCAACCCTGCATGAGAAAATAAACAAATCATAGAGTTTCCTAACCTATGGAGCTCTCTTACAGTAAGAATAGTCTCTGGTCTGGGACTCATTCAGCCTGAGTGTTGGTTCTTATCTGCTGGGTTGCAGGAGCTGCTGTGGTGTTCCTGTTATTGGGATCCAATGTCGCCCAGGCAGATAGGCTATGTCCTAAAGGGCACCCTATTCGCTAGTGCATTACTTTTGTCCAGGACCCATAGGACTGGTCAACCCCAGCCTCCTCCACTAAACCCTAGCCTCCTCCACTAAACCCCAGCCTCCTCCACTAAACCCCAGCCTCCTCCACTAAACCCCAGCCTCCTCCACTAAACCCCAGCCTCCTCCACTAAACCCCAGCCTCCTCCACTAAACCCCAGCCTCCTCCACTAAACCCCAGCCTCCTCCACTAAACCCCAGCCTCCTCCACTAAACCCCAGCCCCCTCCACTAAACCCCAGCCTCCTCCACTAAACCCCAGCCTCCTCCACTAAACCCCAGCCTCCTCCACTAAACCCCAGCCTCCTCCACTAAACGCTAGCCTCCTCCACTAAACCCCAGCCTCCTCCACTAAACCCCAGCCTCCTCCACTAAACCCTAGCCACCTCCACTAAACCCCAGCCTCCTCCACTAAACCCCAGCCTCCTCCACTAAACCCCAGCCTCCTCCACTAAACGCTAGCCTCCTCCACTAAACCCCAGCCTCCTCCACTAAACCCCAGCCTCCTCCACTAAACCCCAGCCTCCTCCACTAAACCCCAGCCTCCTCCACTAAACCCCAGCCTCCTCCACTAAACCCTAGCCTCCTCCACTAAACCCCAGCCTCCTCCACTAAACCCTAGCCTCCTCCACTAAACCCCAGCCTCCTCCACTAAACCCTAGCCTCCTCCACTTAACTCTAGCCTCCTCCACTAAACGCTAGCCTCCTCCACTAAACGCCAGCCTCCTCCACTAAACGCTAGCCTCCTCCACTAAACGCTAGCCTCCTCCACTAAACACTAGCCTCCTCCACTAAACGCTAGCCTCCTCCACTAAACGCTAGCCTCCTCCACTAAACGCCAGCCTCCTCCACTAAACCCCAGCCTCCTCCACTAAACCCCAGCCTCCTCCACTAAACCCCAGCCTCCTCCACTAAACCCCAGCCTCCTCCACTAAACGCTAGCCTCCTCCACTAAACGCTAGCCTCCTCCACTAAACGCTAGCCTCCTCCACTAAACGCTAGCCTCCTCCACTAAACCCCAGCCTCCTCCACTAAACGCTAGCCTCCTCCACTAAACGCTAGCCTCCTCCACTAAACGCTAGCCTCCTCCACTAAACCCCAGCCTCCTCCACTAAACGCTAGCCTCCTCCACTAAACCCCAGCCTCCTCCACTAAACCCCAGCCTCCTCCACTAAACGCTAGCCTCCTCCACTAAACCCTAGCCTCCTCCACTAAACGCTAGCCTCCTCCACTAAACCCCAGCCTCCTCCACTAAACCCCAACCTCCTCCACTAAACGCTAGCCTCCTCCACTGCCCAACAACCCAGGTTGTGTAAGGAAGATTGTTTGTTATTAGAATGCCAGTCCATGATGGCCTGAGCGCACGTTGTTTTGACTTCGAGAACAATAAATAAAAGACCCCCTCTTTGTGGCTGTATCCTCCACTGCCCCTTCCCATTGTTTATTTAAGCAATACTTCCCGAAATGTTCGAAAGCTTGATACTCATTCCATTTTTTTTTTACTGGAGAAAAAGTGCCGGTCCCATTGTAAGGAATTCTAAGGTGTGTGTGTGTGTGTGTGTGTGTGTTTGTGTGTGTGTGTGTGGACATGTGTATGCGTGGTCATGTGTGTGTATGTGTCTTAACCTGCAGTGAGACATTTTACTTGCTTTAGAATAGAATTATACAGAAGTAACATGGTTAAGTACCACTCAGATTTATTGAGTCTTCCTAGAGCTGAACAAATCCCACTGCTCCTCAGTGACCACTGAATCAACAAGGAATTATACTAACAAGTAGATACCTTAGGAAAATGTCAAGCGGATGAAACTGTGCAGTATGTTAATGGATCAGGTAAACTGTGCAGCATGTTAATGGATCAGGTAAACTGTGCAGCATGTTAATGGAACAGGTCAACTGTGCAGCATGTTAATGGTACAGGTCAACTGTGCAGCATGTTAATGGAACAGGTAAACTGTGCAGCATGTTAATGGATCAGGTAAACTGTGCAGCATGTTAATGGATCAGGTAAACTGTGCAGCATGTTAATGGAACAGGTCAACTGTGCAGCATGTTAATGGTACAGGTCAACTGTGCAGCATGTTAATGGAACAGGTAAACTGTGCAGCATGTTAATGGAACAGGTAAACTGTGCAGCATGTTAATGGAACAGGTAAACTGTGCAGCATGTTAATGGAACAGGTCAAATGTGCAGCATGTTATTGGAACAGGTCAAATGTGCAGCATGTTAATGGTACAGGTCAACTGTGCAGCATGTTAATGGAACAGGTCAACTGTGCAGCATGTTAATGGAACAGTTAAACTGTGCAGCATGTTAAAGGAACAGTTAAACTGTGCAGCATGTTAATGGAACAGTTCAACTGTGCAGCATGTTAATGGAACAGGTCAACTGTGCAGCATGTTAATGGATCAGGTAAACTGTGCAGCATGTTAATGGAACTGTCACGATCGTTCATGAACGGGACGGACCAAGGCGCAGCGTGATATGCGTTCATGTTTATTGAATATTAAACACCATGACAAAACAACAAACAAAACGAAACGTGAAGTCCAAGGCAGCGCAACACAACACAACACAACACAACACAACACAACACAACACAACACAACACAACACAACACAACACAACACAACACAACACAACACAACACAACACAACACAACACAACACAACACAACACAACACAACACAACACAACACAACACAACACAACACAACACAACACAACACAACACAACACAACACAACACAACACAACACAACACAACACAACACAACACAACACAACACAACACAACACAACACAACACAACACAACACAACACAACACAACACAACACAACACAACACAACACACCTTAACTGGAACAAGATCCCACAACTAACAGGTGCCAAAAGGCTGCCTAAGTATGGTCCCCAATCAGAGACAACGAGCAACAGCTGCCTCTGATTGGGAACCACACAGGCCAACATAGATCTAGACATACAAGATCTAAACATAGAAAATCCAACATAGAACATCACCACAATATATTCACAATGAGGAAAATCACACCCTGACTCAGCAAATACAAGTCCTTAGAGTCAGGGCGTGACAGTACCCCCCCCAAAGGTGCGGACTCCGACCGCGCCACATAAACATAACAGGGTAGGGGCCGGGTGGGCATTCCGCCTCGGAGGCGGATCCGGCTCCGGCGTGACCACCACTTACTCTCCACCTCCCTGTTGCGCCCCTGGTCTGGTCTGGACCTCGGCGCGCTGCTTCCCCTCTCCTTCCTCCCACGACGTACCAAGCCCTGTCTGGACCCTGGTGTGGGAGACCCCGAACCTGGAGAGGGGCTGACGTCTGGGTCTGGACTGGAACCGCTGACTGGAGCTGGACCCGACGACGGTGGATCGAACTGCTCTGGCTCCGGAGTGGAGCCGCTGACCGGAGCTGGATCAGGCACCGGTGGAGCGGACTGCTCTGGCTCCGGAGTGGAGCCGCTGACTGGAGCTGGACCCGACGACGGTGGATCGAACTGCTCTGGCTCCGGAGTGGAGAAGCTGACCGGTGCCGGACCAGGCACCGGTGGAACAGGCACGGGCCGTGCCGGACTGGACACACGCACCACTGGCTTGGTGCAGGGAGCAGGAACGGGCCGGACCGGGCTGACGATGTGCACCACTGGCTTGGTGCGGGGAGCAGGAACGAGCCGGACCGGGCTGACGACGCGCACCACTGGCTTGGTGCGGGGAGCAGGAACGGGCCGTACCGGACTGGCGACGCGCACCACTGGCCTCGTGCGGGGAGCAGGAACAGGCCGGGCCGGGCTGGCGACGCGCACCACTGGTTTGGTGCGAGGGGCAGGAATAGGCCGGGCCGGGCTGGCGACGCGCACCAATGGCTTGGTGCGAGGGACAGGAACAGGCCGGACCGGGCTGGCGACGCGCACCACTGGCTTGGTGCGAGGGGCAGGAACAGGCCGGGCCGGGCTGGCGACGCGCACCACTGGCTTGGTGCGAGGAGCAGGAACAGGCCAGGCCGGGCTGGCGACGCGCACCACTAGTTTGGTGCGAGGGACAGGAACAGGCCGGACCGGGAATGGGTCGGGCCGTATTGGGAACACGCACCCCTGGCTTAGTGCGGGGATCAGGAACGGACCGGACTGGACTGGCGACACGCACCACTTTCTTGGTGCGAGGAGCGGGACTGGGTTCCCTTATAAACCCCCGCTCCTTCTGCTGCCTAACCAGCTCCTCTCGCCGTGCCTCTACACTCTCCTTCTCCCTTATAGCCTCCTGTAGCTCCTCCCTCTGACCAAATAACTCCTGCTCCCTCTGAACCAATAGCCCCCGTAACCTGGTGGCCTCCTCTCCTAACCTGCAGAATCGCCCTGTCGCTGCCTCCTGCTGCCTCGTCGTCCACACCGTGTGCCCCCCCCCAAACATTTTCTTGGGGTTGCCTCTCGGGTCTCCGTCGTCGGCACTGTTGGCGCCGTTTCACCTCTCCTACCCGGGCATCCTCCTTCATCGCCTTCCGGTAGCGGACGGCCTCCTCCTTCGTAATTCTCCCCCAACCGAGGAGGACATCTACTAAAGTCACCTCCTGTTTAATTCCCGGCGTTTGCTCCTGAACACGCTGCTTGGTCCTATTTTGGTGGGATCTTCAGTCACGATCGTTCATCAACTGTGCAGCATGTTAATAGAACAGGTCAACTGTGCAGCATGTTAATGGAACAGGTAAACTGTGCAGCATGTTAATGGAACAGGTAAACTGTGCAGCATGTTAATGGAACAGGTCAACTGTGCAGCATGTTAATGGAACAAGTCAACTGTGCAGCATGTTAATGGAACAGGTCAACTGTGCAGCATGTTAATGGAACAGGTCAACTGTGCAGCATGTTAATGGAACAGGTCAACTGTGCAGCATTTTAATGGAACAGGTAAACTGTGCAGCATGTTAATGGAACAGGTAAACTGTGCAGCATGTTAATGGAACAGGTAAACTGTGCAGCATGTTAATGGAACAGGTAAACTGTGCAGCATGTTAATGGAACAGGTAAACTGTGCAGCATGTTAATGGAACAGGTCAACTGTGCAGCATGTTAATGGAACAGGTCAACTGTGCAGCATGTTAATGGAACAGGTCAACTGTGCAGCATGTTAATGGAACAGGTCAACTGTGCAGCATGTTAATGGAACAGGTCAACTGTGCAGCATGTTAATGGAACAGGTCAACTGTGCAGCATTTTAATGGAACAGGTCAACTGTGCAGCATGTTAATGGAACAGGTCAACTGTGCAGCATGTTAATGGAACAGGTCAACTGTGCAGCATGTTAATGGAACAGGTCAACTGTGCAGCATGTTAATGGAACAGGTCAACTGTGCAGCATGTTAATGGAACAGGTCAACTGTGCAGCATGTTAATGGAACAGGTAAACTGTGCAGCATGTTAATGGAACAGGTCAACTGTGCAGCATGTTAATGGAACAGGTCAACTGTGCAGCATGTTAATGGAACAGGTCAACTGTGTAGCATATAATTGGTACAGGTCAACTGTGCAGCATGTTAATGGTACAGGTCAACTGTGCAGCATGTTAATGGAACAGGTCAACTGTGCAGCATGTTATTGGTACAGGTACCAGAATAATGAGTCATAGTCATCCAAAATAAAAGAACAAAGCTGGTCAATAGAACAGGCTGAAATTGAAAATTCCTCACCGATGGGGAGTTAAAAAGGGACCATTCCAAATGGCACCCTTTTCCCATAGGCTGCTGGTCAAAAGTAATGCACCATATAGTGAAAAGGGTGCCATTTGGGATTTAGCCTAAAATCTTTTTAGATTTCCTCCCCTAATTTTCCACCCTTTTGAATAATATGAGAACGTTGTGGAAGATGGGGGGTGGAGGAGGCAGTGGTGGAAAAAGTATCCAGTTGTCATACTTGAGTAAACGTAAAGAGTGGTCCTCTGTAGCTCAATTGGTAGAGCATGGCGCTTGAAACGCCAGGGTAGTGGGTTCGATCCCCGGGACCACCCATACGTAAAAATGTACGCACGTATGACTGTAAGTCGCTTTCGATAAAAGCGTCTGCTAAATGGCTTATTATTATTAAAGATACCTTAATAGAAAATGACTCAAGTAAAAGTGAAAGTCACTCAGTAAAATGCCACTTGAGTAAAAGTCTAAAAGTATTTGGTTTTAAATATACTTACAGTGGGGAAAAAAAGTATTTAGTCAGCCACCAATTGTGCATCTTCTCCCACTTAAAAAGATGAGAGAGGCCTGTAATTCTTATCATAGGTACACGTCAACTATGACAGACAAATTGAGAAAAAAAAATCCAGAAAATCACATTGTAGGATTTTTAATGAATTTATTTGCAAATTATGGTGGAAAATAAGTATTTGGTCAATAACAAACAAGCAAGATTTCTGGCTCTCACAGACCTGTAACTTCTTCTTTAAGAGGCTCCTCTGTCCTCCACTCGTTACCTGTATTAATGGCACCTGTTTGAACTTGTTATCAGTATAAAAGACACCTGTCCACAACCTCAAACAGTCACACTCCAAACTCCACTATGGCCAAGCCCAAAGAGCTGTCAAAGGACACCAGAAACAAAATTGTAGACCTGCACCAGGCTGGGAAGACTGAATCTGCAATAGGTAAGCAGCTTGGTTTGAAGAAATCAACTGTGGGAGCAATTATTAGGAAATGGAAGACATACAAGACCAGTGATAATCTCCCTCGATCTGGGGCTCCACGCAAGATTTCACCCCGTGGGGTCAAAATGATCACAAGAACGGTGAGCAAAAATCCCAGAACCACACGGGGGACCTAGTGAATGACCTGCAGAGAGCTGGGACCAAAGTAACAAAGCCTACCATCAGTAACACACTACGCCGCCAGGGACTCAAATCCTGCAGTGCCAGACGTGTCCCCCTGCTTAAGCCAGTACATGTCCAGGCCCGTCTGAAGTTTGCTAGAGTGCATTTGGATGATCCAGAAGAGGATTGGGAGAATGTCATATGGTCAGATGAAACTTTTTGGTAAAAACTCAACTCGTCGTGTTTGGAGGACAAAGAATGCTGAGTTGCATCCAAAGAACACCATACCTACTGTGAAGCATGGGGGTGGAAACATCATGCTTTGGGGCTGTTTTTCTGCAAAGGGACCAGGACGACTGATCCGTGTAAAGGAAAGAATGAATGGGGCCATGTGTCGTGAGATTTTGAGTGAAAACCTCCTTCCATCAGCAAGGGCATTGAAGATGAAACGTGGCTGGGTCTTTCAGCATGACAATGATCCCAAACACACCGCCCGGGCAACGAAGGAGTGGCTTCGTAAGAAGCATTTCAAGGTCCTGGAGTGGCCTAGCCAGACACCAGATCTCAACCCCATAGAACATCTTTGGAGGGAGTTGAAAGTCTGTGTTGCCCAGCGACAGCCCCAAAATATCACTGCTCTAGAGGAGATCTGAATGGAGGAATGGGCCAAAATACCAGCAACAGTGTGTGAAAACCTTGTGAAGACTTACAGAAAACGTTTGACCTGTGTCATTGCCAAAAAAGGGTATATAACAAAGTATTGAGAATTGTTATTGACCAAATACTTATTTTCCACCATAATTTGCAAATAAATTCATAAAAAATCCTACAATGTGATTTTCAGGATTTTTTTTTCTGAATATGTCTGTCATAGTTGACGTGTACCTATGATGAAAATTACAGGCCTCTCTCGTCTTTTTAAGTGGGAGAACTTGCACAATTGGTGGCTGACTAAATACTTTTTTTCCCCACTGTATGTATCAAAAGTAAATGTAATTGCTCAAATATACTTAAGTATCAAAAGTAAAAGTAAAGTATAAATCATTTCAAATTCCTTATATTAAGCAAACCAGACAGCACCATGTTCTTGTTTAATTTAATTTATGGATAGCCAGGGGCTCACTCCAACACTCAGACATAATTTACAAAGGAAGCATTTGTGTTTAGTGAATCCGCCAGCTCAGAGGCAGTAGGGATGACCAGGGATGCTCTCTTGATAAGTGCTTGAATTTGAGCATTTTCCTGTCCTGCTAAGTGTTCTATATGTAATGAGTACTTTTGGCTGTCAGGGAAAACGTATGGAGTAAAAAGTAAATTATTTTATTCAGGAATGTAGTGAAGTAAATGTAAAAGGTGTCATAAATACAAATAGTAAAGTACAGATACCCCCCAAAAAACTACTTAAGTACTTTACACCACTGGGAGGAGGGGCTGGCTTTGGACGGGTGTTCCTTTTAAAAAGGCCAAAGAACAAAACAGGAAACTGTCCCCTTGTTTTGGCTCGTGGATCTACAAGTGTTTGGAATTCCGAAGAGGTGAATTCACATGTTATTTTCATGTCTGCGCTCAGATTAGAGTACACGCACAGAGATTGACACATACACGCGCACACACCCGCACACAGACACACACACACTGTGGCACTGTGGAATGTCTGGCATTCCTCGATAAGCAGAGACATGAAGAGCGCGAACCCCCCTCCCGTGGGGATATTGTTTGCAGAGAGCGCTGAATAGACAAAATAAGAGAGCTGATCTGCTGAGAGGTTCTGGTGACCTTGGATCAATATGTACTCCTATTCTATAGAGGGTCAAGACGTCATAGCCATGTTGATTCTTATGCTACATTTGATTTAGGCTAACTGCATCATCATGCGTCATGACGATATTTCACAACGTTCCGTAAACTTTATAAGAGGACGCAGTTCATATTGTCTTTGTTTTGGTGATTATCTAGTATCTTTGCTGTTTATTGTTTTTTGGAGGGAAACAGAATGTGAAGAGCATTCTTTAGATAGTGGAAGGGTGTTATCAGTAAAAACAGACACTGTTGGTTTGATAAGATGCATATACCTGTCGGGGACTGGTCATCCTATTGTTTGGAAAGTGATTGTGAAGTGAATTCGGTTGTTGTTGATGATCTCTTGGAGATCATGTTTGTGTGTTTATTTAGCCGTAGCGTAGCTGACACTAGCCAGGCGGTTAATCACGGACTCTTTACTACATGTTTGGAAAGGGATTGTGGAGTGCATTCGGACAATTGGAAATCACGTGTTGTGTGTTTGGTTTATGTCTAGGCTGTTAATCATGGACTCTTTAGTCTACAGTCTACAGTCTGCATCCTCACTATACACTATAATGTATACAAACAATGACTAAAGGGCCATCCACGCAAAGGATGATAACTATAACGATAAAAAAAAAAACGACATCTAATTCAAGTGAACAGGAGCATTCACACTACAATGATAACTACAAAAAAGAGTGGGGAACGATAACGAGAGCTATCGTTTGGGTCACTTTCAGAGCGTTTTTTTTCACCCTATCCCTCGGAGGATAAAACATTGACAACCAATCAAAAAGGCGTTCTATTGAAGCTGTCTTGGGTTCTAGTTGCGCGAGGTTGCTCGGAGCGGAGAGAAGGCAGAGCGCACAATACGTTTGCCTGAATAACTGGGCATGTGTGAGCGTATTGGTGGCCACATAAATTCTAGGACGACTTGGTAGAGTGCTGATCCACGACAAACAGCGCAAGAGAAGGCAATATTTTCCAATGCTTGGCCTATCTGTTAACGCCGATACATCCTGATAAAACATATTATATGACTGGCCTGCTAATACAGTGAGGGGAAAAAAGTATTTGATCCCCTGCTGATTTTGTACGTTTGCCCACTGACAAAGAAATGATCAGTCTATAATTTTAATGGTAGGTTTATTTGAACAGTGAGAGACAGAATAACAACAAAAAAATCCAGAAAAACGCATGTAAAAAATGTCATACATTTATTTGCATTTTAATGAGGGAAATAAGTATTTGACCTCCTCTCAATCAGAAAGATTTCTGGCTCCCAGGTGTCTTTTATACAGGTAACGAGCTGAGATTAGGAGCACACTCTTAAAGGGAGTGCTCCTAATCTCAGCTTGTTACCTGTACAAAAGAAACCTGTCCACAGAAGCAATCAATCAATCAGATTCCAAACGCTTCACCATGGCCAAGACCAAAGAGCTCTCCAAGGATGTCAGGGACAAGATTGTAGACCTACACAAGGCTGGAATGGGCTACAAGACCATCCCCAAGCAGCTTGGTGAGAAGGTGACAATAGTTGGTGCGATTATTCGCAAATGGAAAAAACACAAAATAACTGTCAATCTCCCTCGGCCTGGGGCTCCATGCAAGATCTCACCTCGGGGAGTTGCAATGATCATGAGAACGGTGAGGAATCAGCCCAGAACTACACGGGAGGATCCTGTCAATGATCTCAAGGCAGCTGGGACCATAGTCACCAAGAAAACAATTGGTAACACACTACGCTGTGAAGGACTGAAATCCTGCAGCGCCCGCAAGGTCCCCCTGCTCAAGAAAGCACATATACAGGCCCGTCTGAAGTTTGCCAATGAACATCTGAATAATTCAGAGGAGAACTGGGTGAAAGTGTTGTGGTCAGATGAGACCAAAATCGATCTCTTTGGCATCAACTCAACTCGCTGTGTTTGGAGGAGGAGGAATGCTGCCTATGACCCCAAGAACACCATCCCCACCGTTAAACATGGAGGTGGAAACATTATGCTTTCGGGGTGTTTTTCTGCTAAGGGGACAGGACAACTTCACCGCATCAAAGGGACGATGGACGGGGCCATGTACCGTCAAATCTTGGGTGAGAACCTCCTTCCCTCAGCCAGGGCATTGAAAATGGGTCGTGGATGGGTATTCTAGCATGACAATGACCCAAAACACACAGCCAAGGCAACAAAGGAGTGGCTCAAGAAGAAGCACATTAAGGTCCTGGAGTGGCCTAGCCAGTCTCCAGACCTTAATCCCATAGAAAATCTGTGGAGGGAGCTGAAGGTTCGAGTCGCCAAACGTCAGCCTCGAAACCTTAATGACTTGGAGAAGATCTGCAAAGAGGATTGGGACAAAATCCCTCCTGAGATGTGTGCAAACCTGGTGGCCAACTACAAGAAACGTCTGACCTCTGTGATTGCCAACATTGATTTTGCCACCAAGTACTAAGTCATGTTTTGCAGAGGGGTCAAATACTTATTTCCCTCATTAAAATGCAAATCAATTTATAAAAATGTTGACATGCGTTTTTCTGGATTTTTTTGGTTGTTATTCTGTCTCTCACTGTTCAAATAAAACCTACTATTAAAATTATAGACTGATCATGTCTTTGTCAGTGGGCAAACGTACAAAATCAGCAGGGGATCAAATACTTTTTTCCCTCACTGTACGCCTTTCTGGACCTTGTAAAATGTTGAGAAAATACCCATTACCTGATCCAAAGGGTTGCCTAATCAGCCCTAGAAAGAAGCAGTGTGACAGCTATTCTTCTCTGTCGCTGTGGAGGGAAACCACCACTGTGGATGCCTTCCAAACACCTTGTGTCCCAAATGGCACCCTATTCTCTATGTAGTGCACTACTTTAGAACAGGGCCTATAGGGCTCTAGTCAAAAGTAGTGCACTATGTAGGGAATATGGTGCTGTTTGGGACAGAGACAGTTTCTACATGATTTTGATCCTGGACTGGATGGGATAGTAATGCACAATGTCCAAGACAGATGGCCAGCATGATATTAGTGAATTTTAATGTTTCCTATCATTGTGTACAGGAATTCTGCTGCTTGGCACTAATGCGGCACTTTCTAGGACATATCCAGGGAAGAAAAGGTAGCGTACCAAATAGCACCCTATTCCCTACATAGTGCACTACTTTTGACCAGGGTCCATACTATGTAGGGAATAGGGTGTCATTTGGGACTACCAATATGTCAAATCTACTGTAAGTTGCTTTGGATAAAAGCATCTGCTAAATGGCGTATAATATTATTATTATTATTATTATTATTATTATTATTATTATTATTTGGGATGCAGACCAGGTTTGACCTGTAATTGAAAAGGAATTGTTGAATGTTTAGTCCTTTATTTTCTTCTCCCTTGGCTTTGAACTTTTTGATAAATGTGTTTTTAATCCAGCTACTTGGTTGCATTTGTCTTAAAACATTCTTAGGAATTGGACATCTAGAGAGTAAAAAAAAAAAAAACGATGATCCCATCAAATATGATGCATTGCAAGTCTTGGTTACACATGATACACATTTTCACAATTAATAAACACATGAGGGTTGCGTTATGTTGTAATAACTGTGTAACAACAATGTAATAGCATCAAAGCAAATTCTGAGACTCGTGTCTGTCTACAAAATACATTGAACTAAAAGAGGGGAGGGGGAGGGAGAGACCCCACGGGAAGCCAAACCTCTCTCTTCTTACACTGATTGGTGTCTGCTTGTTTATGTATGGATGTTGTCACTCCGGTTCAATAGCATTGACCCGTGACCCCTGACAAGTACTTCCAGGTGGGGGCTCTCCCGTCTCACCTCCCTCTCTCTCTCTCTCTCTCTCTCTCTCTCTCTCTCTCACACACACCCACACACATAAACACAAACTCACACACACACACACACACACACAGTCTCCGTAGACAGACTTCCTGCAGTCTCACACCACGCCACGGTAGCGTCCCAAATGGTAATCTATTCCCTATGTAGTGCACTAATTTGGGTAGAGTCCTACTATGGGTAGAGCTCTACCATGGGCCCTGGTCAAAAGTAGAGCACTACGTAGGGAAAAGGGTGCCATTTTGACCAGAAATAAAAGGATGATCATATCAGCCAAATATGCAACGTGAGGTGAGACACATGCCATTGCCATAAGAAGTCTGGATAATGGAGGTACTCAAATGTATGACTGTAGTTTTAAAAAGAGAGAGAAAGAAAGAAAGAAAGAAAGAAAGAAAGAAAGAGAAAGAAAGAAAGAAAGAAAGAAAGAAAGAAAGAAAGAAAGAAAGAAAGATGGAGAACGTACCAAACTCTTTTGAGAAACCTTAAGACATTGTTCCTAGAAGCACAGGAATGTACACATAACTACATCTCTGAGACTTCAGTTATATTTAAATGAGTTCTGATTGTGATACATTAAATCTTTGCGCTCACGGCAATGGTATAGTTATGTTTTAATTTCCTAATGACATTAAAATCACTTTGCCCAAATAAAACATTTGGTTTTGATTTTCAAGGAAATTTAAACGTGACAATCAGGATTATTGCTATTGTGTTTCATGGCATGAAAACTTATAAGAGGCTAAGAAGAAACGGTCAGTTGAAAGTTTGAAACGGTAACTTTCCATCACAAACTACACTACCACTGATCACAGCCAGATAAACTGAAACTGCACACCACTGCTTATAGCCAGATACACTGAAACTGCACACCACTGCTTATAGCCAGATAAACAGAACTACCACTGCTTATAGCCAGATAAACTGCACTACCACTGCTTATAGCCAGATAAACTGAAACTGCACTACCACTGCTTATAGCCAGATAAACTGAAACTGCACTACCACTGCTTATAGCCAGATAAACTGAAACTGCCCTACCACTGCTTATAGCCAGATAAACTGAAACTGCACTACCACTGCTTATAGCCAGATAAACTGAAACTGAACTACCACTGCTGATAGCCAGATAAACTGAAACTGCACTACCACTGCTTATAGCCAGATGAACTGAAACTGAACTACCACTGCTTATAGCCAGATAAACTGAAACTGCACTACCACTGCTTATAGCCAGATAAACTGCACTACCACTGCTTATATCCAGATAAAGTGAAACTGCCCTACCACTGCTTATAGCCAGATAAACTGAAACTGCACTACCACTGCTTATAGCCAGATAAACTGAAACTGCCCTACCACTGCTTATAGCCAGATAAACTGAAACTGCACTACCACTGCTTATAGCCAGATAAACTGAAACTGCACTACCACTGCTTACAGCCAGATAAACTGAAACTGCACTACCACTGCTTATAGCCAGATAAACTGAAACTGCACTACCACTGCTTATAGCCAGATAAACTGAAACTGCACTACCACTGCTTATAGCCAGATAAACTGACTGCACTACCACTGCTTATAGCCAGATAAACTGAAACTGCACTACCACTGCTTATAGCCAGATAAACTGAACTACCACTGCTTATAGCCAGATAAACTGCACTACCACTGCTTATAGCCAGATAAACTGAAACTGCACTACCACTGCTTATAGCCAGATAAACTGAAACTGCACTACCACTGCTTATAGCCAGATAAACTGAAACTGAACTACCACTGCTTATAGCCAGATAAACTGAATGCACTACCACTGCTTATAGCCAGATAAACTGAAACTGCACTACCACTGCTTATAGCCAGATAAACTGAAACTGCACTACCACTGCTTATAGCCAGATAAACTGAAACTGCACTACCACTGCTTATAGCCAGATAAACTGAAACTGCACTACCACTGCTTATAGCCAGATAAACTGAAACTGCACTACCACTGCTTATAGCCAGATAAACTGAAACTGCACTACCACTGCTTATAGCCAGATAAACTGAAACTGCACTACCACTGCTTATAGCCAGATAAACTGAAACTGCCCTACCACTGCTTATAGCCAGATAAACTGAAACTGCACTACCACTGCTTATAGCCAGATAAACTGAAACTGCACTACCACTGCTTATAGCCAGATAAACTGCACTACCACTGCTTATAGCCAGATAAACTGAAACTGCACTACCACTGCTTATAGCCAGATAAACTGAACTGCACTACCACTGCTTATAGCCAGATAAACTGCACTACCACTGCTTATAGCCAGATAAACTGAAACTGCACTACCACTGCTTATAGCCAGATAAACTGAAGCTACCACTGCTTATAGCCAGATAAACTGCACTACCACTGCTTATAGCCAGATAAACTGAAACTGCACTACCACTGCTTATAGCCAGATAAACTGAAACTGCACTACCACTGCTTATAGCCAGATAAACTGAAACTGAACTACCACTGCTTATAGCCAGATAAACTGAAACTGCACTACCACTGCTTATAGCCAGATAAACTGAAACTGAACTACCACTGCTTATAGCCAGATAAACTGAAACTGCACTACCACTGCTTATAGCCAGATAAACTGAAACTGCACTACCACTGCTTATAGCCAGATAAACTGAAACTGCACTACCACTGCTTATAGCCAGATAAACTGACACTACCACTGCTTATAGCCAGATAAACTGAAACTGCCCTACCACTGCTTATAGCCAGATAAACTGAAACTGCACTACCACTGCTTATAGCCAGATAAACTGAAACTGCCCTACCACTGCTTATAGCCAGATAAACTGAAACTGCACTACCACTGCTTATAGCCAGATAAACTGAAACTGCACTACCACTGCTTATAGCCAGATAAACTGAAACTGCACTACCACTGCTTATAGCCAGATAAACTGAAACTGCACTACCACTGCTTATAGCCAGATAAACTGAAACTGCACTACCACTGCTTATAGCCAGATAAACTGAAACTGCACTACCACTGCTTATAGCCAGATAAACTGAAACTGCACTACCACTGCTTATAGCCAGATAAACTGAAACTGCACTACCACTGCTTATAGCCAGATAAACTGAAACTGCACTACCACTGCTTATAGCCAGATAAACTGAAACTGCACTACCACTGCTTATAGCCAGATAAACTGAAACTGCACTACCACTGCTTATAGCCAGATAAACTGAAACTGCACTACCACTGCTTATAGCCAGATAAACTGAAACTGAACTACCACTGCTTATAGCCAGATAAACTGAAACTGCACTACCACTGCTTATAGCCAGATGAACTGAAACTGCACTACCACTGCTTATAGCCAGATAAACTGAAACTGCACTACCACTGCTTATAGCCAGATAAACTGCACTACCACTGCTTATAGCCAGATAAACTGAAACTGCCCTACCACTGCTTATAGCCAGATAAACTGAAACTGCACTACCACTGCTTATAGCCAGATAAACTGAAACTGCCCTACCACTGCTTATAGCCAGATAAACTGAAACTGCACTACCACTGCTTATAGCCAGATAAACTGAAACTGCCCTACCACTGCTTATAGCCAGATAAACTGCACTACCACTGCTTATAGCCAGATAAACGTGAAACTGCACTACCACTGCTTATAGCCAGATAAACTGTACTGCACTACCACTGCTTATAGCCAGATAAACTGCACTACCACTGCTTATAGCCATATAAACTGAAACTGCACTACCACTGCTTATAGCCAGATAAACTGAAACTGCACTACCACTGCTTATAGCCAGATAAACTGAAACCTACCACTGCTTATAGCCAGATAAACTGCACTACCACTGCTTATAGCCAGATAAACTGCAACTGCACTACCACTGCTTATAGCCAGATAAACTGAAACTGCACTACCACTGCTTATAGCCAGATAAACTGCAAACTACCACTGCTTATAGCCAGATAAACTGCACTACCACTGCTTATAGCCAGATAAACTGAAACTGCACTACCACTGCTTATAGCCAGATAAACTGAAACTGCACTACCACTGCTTATAGCCAGATAAACTGAAACTGCCCTACCACTGCTTATAGCCAGATAAACTGAAACTGCACTACCACTGCTTATAGCCAGATAAACTGAAACTGCACTACCACTGCTTATAGCCAGATAAACTGAAACTGCACTACCACTGCTTATAGCCAGATAAACTGAAACGCACTACCACTGCTTATAGCCAGATAAACTGAAACTGCACTACCACTGCTTATAGCCAGATAAACTGAAACTGCACTACCACTGCTTATAGCCAGATAAACTGAAACTGCACTACCACTGCTGATAGCCAGATAAACTGAAACTGCACTACCACTGCTTATAGCCAGATAAACTGAAACTGAACTACCACTGCTTATAGCCAGATAAACTGAAACTGCACTACCACTGCTTATAGCCAGATAAACTGACACTACCACTGCTTATATCCAGATAAAGTGAAACTGCCCTACCACTGCTTATAGCCAGATAAACTGAAACTGCACTACCACTGCTTATAGCCATATAAACTGAAACTGCACTACCACTGCTTATAGCCAGATAAACTGAAACTGCACTACCACTGCTTTATAGCCAGATAAACTGAAACTGCACTACCACTGCTTATAGCCAGATAAACTGAAACACACTACCACTGCTTATAGCCAGCTAAACTGAAACTGCACTACCACTGCTTATAGCCAGATAAACTGCACTACCACTGCTTATAGCCAGATAAACTGACCACTACCACTGCTTATAGCCATATAAACTGAAACTGCACTACCACTGCTTATAGCCAGATAAACAGAAGTACCACTGCTTATAGCCAGATAAACTGCACTACCACTGCTTATAGCCAGATAAACTGAAACTGCACTACCACTGCTTATAGCCAGATAAACTGAAACTGCACTACCACTGCTTATAGCCAGATAAACTGAAACTGAACTACCACTGCTTATAGCCAGATAAACTGAAACTGCACTACCACTGCTTATAGCCAGATAAACTGAAACTGAACTACCACTGCTTATAGCCAGATAAACTGAAACTGCACTACCACTGCTTATAGCCAGATGAACTGAAACTGAACTACCACTGCTTATAGCCAGATAAACTGAAACTGCACTACCACTGCTTATAGCCAGATAAACTGCACTACCACTGCTTATATCCAGATAAAGTGAAACTGCCCTACCACTGCTTATAGCCAGATAAACTGAAACTGCACTACCACTGCTTATAGCCAGATAAACTGAAACTGCCCTACCACTGCTTATAGCCAGATAAACTGAAACTGCACTACCACTGCTGACAGCCAGATAAACTGAAACTGCACTACCACTGCTTACAGCCAGATAAACTGAAACTGCACTACCACTGCTTATAGCCAGATAAACTGAAACTGCACTACCACTGCTTATAGCCAGATAAACTGAAACTGCACACCACTGCTTATAGCCAGATACACTGAAACTGCACACCACTGCTTATAGCCAGATAAACTGAAACTGCCCTACCACTGCTTATAGCCAGATAAACAGAAGTACCACTGCTTATAGCCAGATAAACTGCACTACCACTGCTTATAGCCAGATAAACTGAAACTGCACTACCACTGCTTATAGCCAGATAAACTGAAACTGCACTACCACTGCTTATAGCCAGATAAACTGAAACTGAACTACCACTGCTTATAGCCAGATAAACTGAAACTGCACTACCACTGCTTATAGCCAGATAAACTGAAACTGAACTACCACTGCTGATAGCCAGATAAACTGAAACTGCACTACCACTGCTTATAGCCAGATGAACTGAAACTGAACTACCACTGCTTATAGCCAGATAAACTGAAACTGCACTACCACTGCTTATAGCCAGATAAACTGCACTACCACTGCTTATATCCAGATAAAGTGAAACTGCCCTACCACTGCTTATAGCCAGATAAACTGAAACTGCACTACCACTGCTTATAGCCAGATAAACTGAAACTGCCCTACCACTGCTTATAGCCAGATAAACTGAAACTGCACTACCACTGCTTATAGCCAGATAAACTGAAACTGCCCTACCACTGCTTATAGCCAGATTAACTGCACTACCACTGCTTATAGCCAGCTAAAAGTGAAACTGCACTACCACTGCTTATAGACAGATAAACTGCACTACCACTGCTTATAGCCAGATAAACTGCACTACCACTGCTTATAGCCATATAAACTGAAACTGCACTACCACTGCTTATAGCCAGATAAAGTGAAACTGCACTACCACTGCTTATAGCCAGATATACTGAACTACCACTGCTTATAGCCAGATAAACTGCACTACCACTGCTTATAGCCAGATGAACTGCAACTGCACTACCACTGCTTACAGCCAGATAAACTGAAACTGCACTACCACTGCTTATAGCCAGATAAACTGAACTACCACTGCTTATAGCCAGATAAACTGAACTACCACTGCTTATAGCCAGATAAAGTGAAACTGCACTACCACTGCTTATAGCCAGATAAACTGAAACTGCACTACCACTGCTTATAGCCAGATAAACTGAAACTGCCCTACCACTGCTTATAGCCAGATAAACTGATACTGCACTACCACTGCTTATAGCCAGATAAACTGATACTGCACTACCACTGCTTATAGCCAGATAAACTGCACTACCACTGCTTATAGCCAGATAAACTGATACTGCACTACCACTGCTTATAGCCAGATAAACTGAAACTGCACTACCACTGCTTATAGCCAGATAAACTGAAACTGAACTACCACTGCTGATAGCCAGATAAACTGAAACTGCACTACCACTGCTTATAGCCAGATGAACTGAAACTGAACTACCACTGCTTATAGCCAGATAAACTGAAACTGCACTACCACTGCTTATAGCCAGATAAACTGCACTACCACTGCTTATATCCAGATAAAGTGAAACTGCCCTACCACTGCTTATAGCCAGATAAACTGAAACTGCACTACCACTGCTTATAGCCAGATAAACTGAAACTGCCCTACCACTGCTTATAGCCAGATAAACTGAAACTGCACTACCACTGCTTTAAGCCAGATAAACTGAAACTGCCCTACCACTGCTTATAGCCAGATAAACTGCACTACCACTGCTTATAGCCAGCTAAAAGTGAAACTGCACTACCACTGCTTATAGCCAGATAAACTGCACTACCACTGCTTATAGCCAGATAAACTGCACTACCACTGCTTATAGCCATATAAACTGAAACTGCACTACCACTGCTTATAGCCAGATAAACTGAAACTGCACTACCACTGCTTATAGCCAGATATACTGAACACTGCACTACCACTGCTTATAGCCAGATAAACTGAAACTGCACTACCACTGCTTATAGCCAGATAAACTGAAACTGCACTACCACTGCTTATAGCCAGATAACGAACTGAAAACTGCACTACCACTGCTTATAGCCAGATAAACTGAAACTGCACTACCACTGCTTATAGCCAGATAAACTGAAACTGCACTACCACTGCTTATAGCCAGATAAACTGAAACTGCCCTACCACTGCTTATAGCCAGATAAACTGATACTGCACTACCACTGCTTATAGCCAGATAAACTGAAACTGCACTACCACTGCTTATAGCCAGATAAACTGATACTGCACTACCACTGCTTATAGCCAGATAAACTGTCACTACCACTGCTTATAGCCAGATAAACTGATACTGCACTACCACTGCTTATAGCCAGATAAACTGCACTACCACTGCTTATAGCCAGATAAACTGAACTACCACTGCTTACAGACAGATAAACTGAAACTGCACTACCACTGCTTATAGCCAGATAAACTGCACTACCACTGCTTATAGCCAGATAAACTGCAACTGCACTACCACTGCTTATAGCCAGATAAACTGAAACTGCACTACCACTGCTTATAGCCAGATAAACTGCACTACCACTGCTTATAGCCAGATAAACTGAACTACCACTGCTTACAGACAGATAAACTGAAACTGCACTACCACTGCTTATAGCCAGATAAACTGCACTACCACTGCTTATAGCCAGATAAACTGCAACTGCACTACCACTGCTTATAGCCAGATAAACTGAAACTGCCCTACCACTGCTTATAGCCAGATAAACTGAAACTGCACTACCACTGCTTATAGCCAGATAAACTGATACTGCACTACCACTGCTTATAGCCAGATAAACTGATACTGCACTACCACTGCTTATAGCCAGATAAACTGCACTACCACTGCTTATAGCCAGATAAACTGAAACTGCACTACCACTGCTTATAGCCAGATAAACTGATACTGCTCTACCACTGCTTATAGCCAGATAAACTGCACTACCACTGCTTATAGCCAGATAAACTGAACTACCACTGCTTACAGACAGATAAACTGAAACTGCACTACCACTGCTTATAGCCAGATAAACTGCACTACCACTGCTTATAGCCAGATAAACTGACTGCACTACCACTGCTTATAGCCAGATAAACTGAAACTGCACTACCACTGCTTATAGCCAGATAAACTGAAACTGCACTACCACTGCTTATAGCCAGATAAACTGCACTACCACTGCTTATAGCCAGATAAACTGATACTGCACTACCACTGCTTATCGCCAGATAAACTGCACTACCACTGCTTATAGCCAGATAAACTGAACTACCACTGCTTACAGACAGATAAACTGAAACTGCACTACCACTGCTTATAGCCAGATAAACTGCACTACCACTGCTTATAGCCAGATAAACTGCAACTGCACTACCACTGCTTATAGCCAGATAAACTGATACTGCACTACCACTGCTTATAGCCAGATAAACTGCACTACCACTGCTTATAGCCAGATAAACTGAACTACCACTGCTTACAGACAGATAAACTGAAACTGCACTACCACTGCTTATAGCCAGATAAACTGCACTACCACTGCTTATAGCCAGATAAACTGCAACTGCACTACCACTGCTTATAGCCAGATAAACTGAAACTGCCCTACCACTGCTTATAGCCAGATAAACTGAAACTGCACTACCACTGCTTATAGCCAGATAAACTGATACTGCACTACCACTGCTTATAGCCAGATAAACTGATACTGCACTACCACTGCTTATAGCCAGATAAACTGCACTACCACTGCTTATAGCCAGATAAACTGAAACTGCACTACCACTGCTTATAGCCAGATAAACTGATACTGCACTACCACTGCTTATAGCCAGATAAACTGCACTACCACTGCTTATAGCCAGATAAACTGAACTACCACTGCTTACAGACAGATAAACTGAAACTGCACTACCACTGCTTATAGCCAGATATACTGAACTACCACTGCTTATAGCCAGATAAACTGCACTACCACTGCTTATAGCCAGATGAACTGCAACTGCACTACCACTGCTTACAGCCAGATAAACTGAAACTGCACTACCACTGCTTATAGCCAGATAAACTGAACTACCACTGCTTATAGCCAGATAAACTGAACTACCACTGCTTATAGCCAGATAAAGTGAAACTGCACTACCACTGCTTATAGCCAGATAAACTGAAACTGCACTACCACTGCTTATAGCCAGATAAACTGAAACTGCCCTACCACTGCTTATAGCCAGATAAACTGATACTGCACTACCACTGCTTATAGCCAGATAAACTGAAACTGCACTACCACTGCTTATAGCCAGATAAACTGATACTGCACTACCACTGCTTATAGCCAGATAAACTGCACTACCACTGCTTATAGCCAGATAAACTGATACTGCACTACCACTGCTTATAGCCAGATAAACTGCACTACCACTGCTTATAGCCAGATAAACTGAACTACCACTGCTTACAGACAGATAAACTGAAACTGCACTACCACTGCTTATAGCCAGATAAACTGCACTACCACTGCTTATAGCCAGATAAACTGCAACTGCACTACCACTGCTTATAGCCAGATAAACTGAAACTGCACTACCACTGCTTATAGCCAGATAAACTGCACTACCACTGCTTATAGCCAGATAAACTGAACTACCACTGCTTACAGACAGATAAACTGAAACTGCACTACCACTGCTTATAGCCAGATAAACTGCACTACCACTGCTTATAGCCAGATAAACTGCAACTGCACTACCACTGCTTATAGCCAGATAAACTGAAACTGCCCTACCACTGCTTATAGCCAGATAAACTGAAACTGCACTACCACTGCTTATAGCCAGATAAACTGATACTGCACTACCACTGCTTATAGCCAGATAAACTGATACTGCACTACCACTGCTTATAGCCAGATAAACTGCACTACCACTGCTTATAGCCAGATAAACTGAAACTGCACTACCACTGCTTATAGCCAGATAAACTGATACTGCACTACCACTGCTTATAGCCAGATAAACTGCACTACCACTGCTTATAGCCAGATAAACTGAACTACCACTGCTTACAGACAGATAAACTGAAACTGCACTACCACTGCTTATAGCCAGATAAACTGCACTACCACTGCTTATAGCCAGATAAACTGATACTGCACTACCACTGCTTATAGCCAGATAAACTGAAACTGCACTACCACTGCTTATAGCCAGATAAACTGATACTGCACTACCACTGCTTATAGCCAGATAAACTGCACTACCACTGCTTATAGCCAGATAAACTGATGCACTACCACTGCTTATAGCCAGATAAACTGAAACACTACCACTGCTTATAGCCAGATAAACTGAACTACCACTGCTTACAGACAGATAAACTGAAACTGCACTACCACTGCTTATAGCCAGATAAACTGCACTACCACTGCTTATAGCCAGATAAACTGCAACTGCACTACCACTGCTTATAGCCAGATAAACTGATACTGCACTACCACTGCTTATAGCCAGATAAACTGCACTACCACTGCTTATAGCCAGATAAACTGAACTACCACTGCTTACAGACAGATAAACTGAAACTGCACTACCACTGCTTATAGCCAGATAAACTGCACTACCACTGCTTATAGCCAGATAAACTGCAACTGCACTACCACTGCTTATAGCCAGATAAACTGAAACTGCCCTACCACTGCTTATAGCCAGATAAACTGAAACTGCACTACCACTGCTTATAGCCAGATAAACTGATACTGCACTACCACTGCTTATAGCCAGATAAACTGATACTGCACTACCACTGCTTATAGCCAGATAAACTGCACTACCACTGCTTATAGCCAGATAAACTGAAACTGCACTACCACTGCTTATAGCCAGATAAACTGATACTGCACTACCACTGCTTATAGCCAGATAAACTGCACTACCACTGCTTATAGCCAGATAAACTGAACTACCACTGCTTACAGACAGATAAACTGAAACTGCACTACCACTGCTTATAGCCAGATAAACTGCACTACCACTGCTTATAGCCAGATAAACTGCAACTGCACTACCACTGCTTATTGCCAGATAAACTGAAACTGCCCTACCACTGCTTATAGCCAGATAAACTAAAACTGCACTACCACTGCTTATAGCCAGATAAACTGCACTACCACTGCTTATAGCCAGATAAACTGATACTGCACTACCACTGCTTATAGCCAGATAAACTGCACTACCACTGCTTATAGCCAGATAAACTGAACTACCACTGCTTACAGACAGATAAACTGAAACTGCACTACCACTGCTTATAGCCAGATAAACTGCACTACCACTGCTTATAGCCAGATAAACTGCAACTGCACTACCACTGCTTATAGCCAGATAAACTGAAACTGCCCTACCACTGCTTATAGCCAGATAAACTGAAACTGCACTACCACTGCTTATAGCCAGATAAACTGATACTGCACTACCACTGCTTATAGCCAGATAAACTGATACTGCACTACCACTGCTTATAGCCAGATAAACTGCACTACCACTGCTTATAGCCAGATAAACTGAAACTGCACTACCACTGCTTATAGCCAGATAAACTGATACTGCACTACCACTGCTTATAGCCAGATAAACTGCACTACCACTGCTTATAGCCAGATAAACTGAACTACCACTGCTTACAGACAGATAAACTGAAACTGCACTACCACTGCTTATAGCCAGATAAACTGCACTACCACTGCTTATAGCCAGATAAACTGCAACTGCACTACCACTGCTTATTGCCAGATAAACTGAAACTGCCCTACCACTGCTTATAGCCAGATAAACTGAAACTGCACTACCACTGCTTATAGCCAGATAAACTGCACTACCACTGCTTATAGCCAGATAAACTGAAACTTAACTACCACTGCTTACAGCCAGATAAACTGAAACTGCACTACCACTGCTTATAGCCAGATAAACTGAACTACCACTGCTTATAGCCAGATAAACTGAAACTTCACTACCACAGCTTATAGCCAGATAAACTGAAACTGCACTACCACAGCTTATAGCCAGATAAACTGAAACTGAACTACCACTGCTTATAGCCAGATAAACTGAAACTTCACTACCACAGCTTATAGCCAGATAAACTGAAACTTAACTACCACTGCTTATAGCCAGATAACCTAAAACTTAACTACCGCTGCTTATAGCCAGATAAACTGAAACTGAACTACCACTGCTTATAGCCCGATAAACTGAAACTGCCCTACCACTGCTTATAGCCAGATAAACTGAAACTGCACTACCACTGCTTATAGCCCGATAAACTGAAACTGCCCTACCACTGCTTATAGCCAGATAAACTGCACTACCGCTGCTTATAGCCAGATTAACTGAAACTGAACTATCACTGCTTATAGCCCGATAAACTGAAACTGCCCTACCACTGCTTATAGCCAGATAAACTGAAACTGCACTACCACTGCTTATAGCCAGATAAACTGAAACTGCACTACCACTGCTTATAGCCAGATAAACTGCACTACCACTGCTTATAGCCAGATAAACTGCACTACCACTGCTTATAGCCATATAAACTGCACTACCACTGCTTATAGCCAGATAAACTGCACTACCACTGCTTATAGCCAGATAAACTGCAACTGCACTACCACTGCTTATAGCCAGATAAACTGAAACTGCCCTACCACTGCTTATAGCCAGATAAACTGAAACTGCACTACCACTGCTTATAGCCAGATAAACTGATACTGCACTACCACTGCTTATAGCCAGATAAACTGATACTGCACTACCACTGCTTATAGCCAGATAAACTGCACTACCACTGCTTATAGCCAGATAAACTGAAACTGCACTACCACTGCTTATAGCCAGATAAACTGATACTGCACTACCACTGCTTATAGCCAGATAAACTGCACTACCACTGCTTATAGCCAGATAAACTGAACTACCACTGCTTACAGACAGATAAACTGAAACTGCACTACCACTGCTTATAGCCAGATAAACTGCACTACCACTGCTTATAGCCAGATAAACTGCAACTGCACTACCACTGCTTATTGCCAGATAAACTGAAACTGCCCTACCACTGCTTATAGCCAGATAAACTAAAACTGCACTACCACTGCTTATAGCCAGATAAACTGCACTACCACTGCTTATAGCCAGATAAACTGAACTACCACTGCTTATAGCCAGATAAACTGAACTACCACTGCTTATAGCCAGATAAACTGAACTACCACTGCTTATAGCCAGATAAACTGCACTACCACTGCTTATAGCCAGATAAACTGAACTGCACTACCACTGCTTATAGCCAGATAAACTGAACTACCACTGCTTATAGCCAGATAAACTGACTCACTACCACTGCTTATAGCCAGATAAACTGCACTACCACTGCTTACAGCCAGATAAACTGAAACTGCACTACCACTGCTTATAGCCAGATAAACTGAAACTGCACTACCACTGCTTATAGCCAGATAAACTGCACTACCACTGCTTATAGCCAGATAAACTGAACTACTACCACTGCTTATAGCCAGATAAACTGAAACTGCCCTACCACTGCTTATAGCCAGATAAACTGCACTACCACTGCTTACAGCCAGATAAACTGAAACTGCACTACCACTGCTTATAGCCAGATAAACTGCACTACCACTGCTTACAGCCAGATAAACTGAAACTGCACTACCACTGCTTATAGCCAGATAAACTGAAACTGCCCTACCACTGCTTATAGCCAGATAAACTGCACTACCACTGCTTACAGCCAGATAAACTGAAACTGCACTACCACTGCTTATAGCCAGATAAACTGCACTACCACTGCTTATAGCCAGATAAACTGAAACTGCACTACCACTGCTTATAGCCAGATAAACTGAAACTGCACTACCACTGCTTATAGCCAGATAAACTGAAACTGCACTACCACTGCTTATAGCCAGATAAACTGAAACTGCCCTACCACTGCTTATAGCCAGATAAACTGAAACTGCACTACCACTGCTTACAGCCAGATAAACTGAAACTGCACTACCACTGCTTATAGCCAGATAAACTGCACTACCACTGCTTACAACCAGATAAACTGAAACTGCACTACCACTGCTTACAGCCAGATAAACTGAAACTTCACTACCACTGCTTATAGCCAGATAAACTGCACTACCACTGCTTATAGCCAGATAAACTGAACTACCACTGCTTATAGCCAGATAAACTGAAACTGCACTACCACTGCTTATAGCCAGATAAACTGAAACCCTAAACTACCACTGCTTATAGCCAGATAAACTGAAACTGCACTACCACTGCTTATAGCCAGATAAACTGAAACTGCACTACCACTGCTTATAGACAGATAAACTGAAACTGCCCTACCACTGCTTATAGCCAGATAAACTGATACTGCACTACCACTGCTTATAGCCAGATAAACTGAAACTGCACTACCACTGCTTATAGCCAGATAAACTGCCCTACCACTGCTTATAGCCAGATAAACTGCACTACCACTGCTTATAGCCAGATAAACTGAAACTGCACTACCACTGCTTATAGCCAGATAAACTGCCCTACCACTGCTTATAGCCAGATAAACTGCACTACCACTGCTTATAGCCAGATAAACTGAAACTGCACTACCACTGCTTATAGCCAGATAAACTGAAACTTCACTACCACTGCTTATAGCCAGATAAACTGCACTACCACTGCTTACAGCCAGATAAACTGAAACTGCACTACCACTGCTTACAGCCAGATAAACTGAAACTTCACTACCACTGCTTATAGCCAGATAAACTGAAACTGCCCTACCACTGCTTATAGCCAGATAAACTGCACTACCACTGCTTATAGCCAGATAAACTGAAACTTCACTACCACTGCTTATAGCCAGATAAACTGCACTACCACTGCTTACAACCAGATAAACTGAAACTGCACTACCACTGCTTACAGCCAGATAAACTGAAACTGCACTACCACTGCTTATAGCCAGATAAACTGCACTACCACTGCTTACAACCAGATAAACTGAAACTGCACTACCACTGCTTACAGACAGATAAACTGAAACTTCACTACCACTGCTTATAGCCAGATAAACTGCCACTACCACTGCTTATAGCCAGATAAACTGAACTACCACTGCTTATAGCCAGATAAACTGAAACTGCCCTACCACTGCTTATAGCCAGATAAACTGAAACTCTAACTACCACTGCTTATAGCCAGATAAACTGAAACTTCACTACCACTGCTTATAGCCAGATAAACTGAAACTGCACTACCACTGCTTATAGCCAGATAAACTGAAACTGCACTACCACTGCTTATAGCCAGATAAACTGAACTGCACTACCACTGCTTATAGCCAGATAAACTGATACTGCACTACCACTGCTTATAGCCAGATAAACTGAAACTGCACTACCACTGCTTATAGCCAGATAAACTGAAACTGCCCTACCACTGCTTATAGCCAGATAAACTGAAACTTCACTACCACTGCTTATAGCCAGATAAACTGATACTGCACTACCACTGCTTATAGCCAGATAAACTGCACTACCACTGCTTATAGCCAGATAAACTGAAACTTCACTACCACTGCTTATAGCCAGATAAACTGCACTACCACTGCTTATAGCCAGATAACACTGCACTACCACTGCTTATAGCCAGATAAACTGAAACTGCACTACCACTGCTTATAGCCAGATAAACTGAACTACCACTGCTTATAGCCAGATAAACTGAAACTGCACTACCACTGCTTATAGCCCGATAAACTGAAACTGCCCTACCACTGCTTATAGCCAGATAAACTGCACTACCGCTGCTTATAGCCAGATTAACTGAAACTGAACTATCACTGCTTATAGCCCGATAAACTGAAACTGCCCTACCACTGCTTATAGCCAGATAAACTGAAACTGCACTACCACTGCTTATAGCCAGATAAACTGAAACTGCACTACCACTGCTTATAGCCAGATAAACTGCACTACCACTGCTTATAGCCAGATAAACTGCACTACCACTGCTTATAGCCATATAAACTGCACTACCACTGCTTATAGCCAGATAAACTGCACTACCACTGCTTATAGCCAGATAAACTGCAACTGCACTACCACTGCTTATAGCCAGATAAACTGAAACTGCCCTACCACCGCTTATAGCCAGATAAACTGAAACTGCACTACCACTGCTTATAGCCAGATAAACTGATACTGCACTACCACTGCTTATAGCCAGATAAACTGATACTGCACTACCACTGCTTATAGCCAGATAAACTGCACTACCACTGCTTATAGCCAGATAAACTGAAACTGCACTACCACTGCTTATAGCCAGATAAACTGATACTGCACTACCACTGCTTATAGCCAGATAAACTGCACTACCACTGCTTATAGCCAGATAAACTGAACTACCACTGCTTACAGACAGATAAACTGAAACTGCACTACCACTGCTTATAGCCAGATAAACTGCACTACCACTGCTTATAGCCAGATAAACTGCAACTGCACTACCACTGCTTATTGCCAGATAAACTGAAACTGCCCTACCACTGCTTATAGCCAGATAAACTAAAACTGCACTACCACTGCTTATAGCCAGATAAACTGCACTACCACTGCTTATAGCCAGATAAACTGAAACTTAACTACCACTGCTTACAGCCAGATAAACTGAAACTGCACTACCACTGCTTATAGCCAGATAAACTGAACTACCACTGCTTATAGCCAGATAAACTGAAACTTCACTACCACAGCTTATAGCCAGATAAACTGAAACTGCACTACCACAGCTTATAGCCAGATAAACTGAAGCTGAACTACCACTGCTTATAGCCAGATAAACTGAAACTTCACTACCACAGCTTATAGCCAGATAAACTGAAACTTAACTACCACTGCTTATAGCCAGATAACCTAAAACTTAACTACCGCTGCTTATAGCCAGATAAACTGAAACTGAACTACCACTGCTTATAGCCCGATAAACTGAAACTGCCCTACCACTGCTTATAGCCAGATAAACTGAAACTGCACTACCACTGCTTATAGCCCGATAAACTGAAACTGCCCTACCACTGCTTATAGCCAGATAAACTGCACTACCGCTGCTTATAGCCAGATTAACTGAAACTGAACTATCACTGCTTATAGCCCGATAAACTGAAACTGCCCTACCACTGCTTATAGCCAGATAAACTGAAACTGCACTACCACTGCTTATAGCCAGATAAACTGAAACTGCACTACCACTGCTTATAGCCAGATAAACTGCACTACCACTGCTTATAGCCAGATAAACTGCACTACCACTGCTTATAGCCATATAAACTGCACTACCACTGCTTATAGCCAGATAAACTGCACTACCACTGCTTATAGCCAGATAAACTGCACTACCACTGCTTACAGCCAGATAAACTGAAACTGCACTACCACTGCTTATAGCCAGATAAACTGAAACTGCACTACCACTGCTTATAGCCAGATAAACTGCACTACCACTGCTTATAGCCAGATAAACTGAACT
>NC_059208.1:63083755-63088755 GCF_020615455.1 Coregonus clupeaformis | reverse complement strand
AGTTTCTGATATTTTTGTATAACCCAACCCTGATCTGTACTTCTCCACAACTTTGTCCCTGACCTGTTTGGAGAGCTCCTTGGTCTTCATGGTGCCGCTTGCTTGGTGGTGCCCCTTGCTTAGTGGTGTTGCAGACTCTGGGGCCTTTCAGAACAGGTGTATATATACTCAATCATGTGACAGATCATGTGACACTTAGACGCACACAGGTGGACTTTATTTAACTAATTATGTGACTTCTGAAGGTAATTGGTTGCACCAGATCTTATTTAGGGGCTTCATAGCAAAGGGGTGAATAGATATGCACGCACCACTTTTCCGTTATTTATTTATTTGAATTTTTTTAATTTCACTTCACCAATTTGGACTATTTTGTGTATGTCCATTTAAATTACAGTTTGTAATGCAACAAAATAGGAAAAACGCCAAGGGGGATGAATACTAGTGAACACAACAAACTTGGCAACGTAGAAATGAAGTGGTGTGGAGAAAGAGTTGGGCCAGACACAGGAGCTTGTTTCACTGTGTGGCACTGAGGGTTGCCAGGTGGTGGCATCCTTCCTGCTCAAGAAAAGACCCCACCACCAGCCAGCTACACCCAGACTTGTTAAAACCCCACCACCAGCCAGCTGCACTCGGCCCAGTTAAGACCCCACCACCAGCCAGCTACACCCAGCCCTGTTAAAACCCCACCACCAGCCAGCTGCACTCGGCCCAGAATCCTGTACTTATACACTCAGAACATCACTTGATGTTAGTACTATTACCAGAACATCACTGGGTGTTAGTATAATTGCCAGAACATCTCTTTGTGTTAGTATAATTACCAGAACATTACTGGGTGTTAGTATTATTACCAGAACATCACTGGGTGTTAGTATTATTACTAGAACATCACTGGGTGTTGGTATCATTACCAGAACATCACTGGGTGTTAGTAAAATTACCAGAACATCACTGGGTATTAGTATTATTACCAGAACATCACTGGGTGTTAGTATTATTACCAGAACATCACTGTGTGTTAGTGTTATTACCAGGACAGACATTAGCAAGGGCTCTGTTATTCAATTCCTCCCCCTCTACCTGTTAGTCAGAGCCGGCTTTAAACAAGCAGTTTAAGAGGAGAAAGAGGCTATGTCCCAAATGGCACCATGTTGCCTACATAGTGCACTCCATTTGACACAGCCCATAGGGCCATAGGTTACTTGCTGTGCCATTTGGGACGTACCCAGAGACTCAGGCTGAGGGATGTCAGTCATCTTCACTCCCTATGGGCATCATTGGCGGCTCCAGATTCTTTCACCCCCCCGTCCTCCCTTCCCCCCCTCCTTCCCCCCTTCCCTCCTTGCCTCTTTCCCATCAGGGTACGGATTCCTGTGGTAAAAGGTAAAAATCTGTCTGTCGGTGGCCTGCGGGCAGGGTTGGGTAGGTTACTTTCTAAATATTATCCGTTACAGTTACCAGTTACCGTGACCGTAACTACATATGAGAACACCGACGTCCGGACCTCGATAATTCTTTATAATAATATAAATATATATATATACACTACCGTTCAAAAGTTTGGGGTCACTTAGAAATGTCCTTGTTTTCCATGAAAACATACATGAAATGAGTTTGAATAGGAAATATAGCAAAATGCATAGGAAATGTAGTCATTGACAAGGTTAGAAATTATGATTCTTAATTGAAATAATAATTTGCTTTGCTTTCGTCAAAGAATCCTCAATTTGCAGCAATTACAGCCTTGCAGACCTTTGGCATTCTAGTTGTCAATTTGTTGGTAATCTGAAGAGATTTCACCCCATGCTTCCAGAAGCACCTCCCACAAGTTGGATTGGCTTGATGGGCACTTCTTACATACCATATGGTCAAGCTGCTCCCACAACAGCTCAATAGGGTTGAGATCCGGTGACTGTGCTGGCCACTCCATTACAGACAGAATACAAGCTGACTGCTTCTTCCCTAAATAGTTATTGCATAGTTTGGAGCTGTGCTTTGGCTCCAATCAATCATCTTTTCATTTGGTCTGCGTCTCACAAATGTTCTTCTTTGTGATCCGAACAACTCAAACTTCGATTCGTCTGTCCATAACACTTTTTTTCCAATCTTCCTCTGTCCAGTGTCTGTGTTCTTTTGCCCATCTTAATCTTTTTATTGGCCAGTCTGAGAAATGGCTTTTTCTTTGCAACTCTGCCTAGAAGGTCAGAATCCCAGAGTCACCTCTTCACTGTTGATGTTGAGACTGGAGTTTTGTGGGTACTATTTAATGAACCTGCCAGTTGAGGACCTGTGAGGCGTCTGTTTCTCAAACTAGACACTCTAATGTGTTTGTCCTCTTGCTCAGTTGTGCACCAGGACCTCCCACTCCTCTTTCTATTCTGGTTAGAGCCAGTTTGTGCTGTTCTGTGAAGGGAGTAGCACACAGCGTTGTACGAGATCTTCAGTTTCTTGGCAATTTCTCGCATGGAATAGTCTTCATTTCTCAGAACAAAAATATACTGACTAGTTTCAGAAGAAAGTTATTTGTTTCTGGCTATTTTGAGCATGTAATCGAACCCACAATTGCTGATGCTCCAGATACTCAACTAGTCTCAAGAAGGCCAGTTTTATTGCTTCTTTAATCAGCACAACAGTTTTCAGCTGTGCTAACATAATTGCAAAAGGGTTTTCTAATGATCAATTAGCCTTTTAAAATGATAAACTTGGATTAGCAAACACAACGTGCCATTGGAACACAGGACTGATAGTTGCTGATAATGGGCCTCTGTACGCCTATGTAGATATTCCATTAAAACTCAGCCGTTTCCAGCTACAATAGCCATTTATAACATTAACAATGTCTACACTGTATTTCTGATAAATTTGATGTTATTTTAATGGACAAAAAAATGGCTTTTCTTTCGAAAACAAGGACATTTCTAAGTGACCCCAAACTTTTGAACAGTAGTGTATATATAGTACACAATAAAGAAAATCTATTATAGGTGAAAGCTCTGACCGTTCTAATAACGCCTCCTTGTGAACATTCACCACTCTCTCAAACAGCTAAGTCCGTCTTCTCGCGGCGCAGGCCGAGGGCCGTGGTGTCCCCTGAGAAAAATAAAATCTGTACTATGAGATATGTTTAAATATGAACATCTCCACAGGACCTATCTTCCCTATAGGCCGACATTAAAATGCTATGAACATGCAAACAACACAGTTCTAAAAATGTCCTACGTTTTGGTTTCATCGCTGATACTACGTGTCAGTGTGAATCATGTCTCATATTTCCCCTCTTTCGGGGCTAATAGGCCAGAGGGGTGCATCAAGTCGAACACCTCAAAGTCTCTGGAGACATTTGAAATACAGGATGATGACATAATTGCTGTTACTTACCTACGCTCAGGTAAGACCATGAATTTGTAAGTGTTTAAGATCCCGGACTGCATCTTAAGGACAGTCGATTACAGTTGTTACAAGCTTAATTGATGTCAACTGTTGTGACAGTTATGTTAAGGTTAGGGTTACAGGATTACTGATTTAAGGTCTTATTTTTGGCTTGCTTTTGCTGTTCTCCAAATTGTATTTTAACGGTAAATTAAAGTGCAGTAAATGAACATCCTTTCTGAATTTAAAAGTAATCCAATAAAATAATCATCTAGTTTTTCAAAAGTATCTGTAATCTGATTACAACGGGGTGTTTCTCAATGTGCATTCTACTGTGCTCCACACTCTCATGCTCCAAGTGCATTCTCCCACCACGTTCTATTGAGTACGTTCTTGTGAGGACGAGAGTGTGGAGAACGCATAAAACAACACATTTGAGAAGCGCTCCCCCTACTGTATTACCTCACGCTTCACCTCCCCATTCACTGAACCTTCTTCCGAGATGTAATGTAACGCAAATGTTTGACTTCCTAATTGTCAGCTAGATATGTGAATCGTAATTATCTAGCTAGCCAGCTAGTTAAACAGGCAAAAACAACCTAAAACTAATGTTATGCAAGGTAAATGTACATTTTTCGTGGGTAGCTAACAATTCTTTGTGGTAGGCTATCTAGACAGTTAGCCCTATTGACTTACTATGGACTTACCCATTCAGTGAACCATCTTCCAGCCAGGACAACAATGGCAATACAGACTAAACAAGTTATACACAAAGCAACCGTTTTACTTCATAACTCTCAGCTAGCTATGTGTGAATCTTAATAATGTAGTGTGACGTCACGAGAGGCTACACAGCTTTCAGCGGGATTGCTCAAGTAGTGCTGTATTCCACGTTGCAGCTAGTGGCCAACCCAGCAAAACGTCCTTCCAAATGTCCCACACGTATTTCCACCGGTGCATATATCCAAAGGTGAGTATTTCCCCAAAGGTAAGTATCTCCAAATCCTTATATTCCTCCTGGAAGTGGACGTGCAGCACTCTTGTCCTCCAGAGAGCCCAGGTTTGAGACCGTGTCTCTTCCCTTCAACAAACCTTCAGCTCATCAGCTCCTCATTTGTTTCAGCTGCGTGGGAAGATTGGCCATAGAGGGGTGGAGTTCCCGACCATACCAGCAGATGGAGCCATAGCTGTCTGGGTTTGCAGCCACCTCAGGGGGATGTAACGTCCCTCCAGGACACAGCCTCTCGTGACATCACAGTAGCTAACCAGATAGTTTAACAGGTAAAAATGACCTAGAACTAATATTATGCAAGATAGATCTCAATTCTTCATGGGTAGCTAGCTAACAATTATTTGTGGCTATCTGGCTAGCTAACAGTACTAGCAGCTAACCAGTTAGCCCTATTGACTTACTATGGGCTTGCGATCTATGGTACAGAGGCAGGTAAACATGCCAAAATTAACACAGAATGTATTTATTAACGTATCAAGATAAAATATTGCAGTCAGGCAACATATGAGATGTCAATAGGCAACATTTCATTCCGAAGTCTGAGTGTATTTTCTCTCGCTTCTGCTCAAATAATGGCCGCCTTTGATTTCAAGACATTTTGCGTAATTCTTTA
>NC_059208.1:63073755-63078755 GCF_020615455.1 Coregonus clupeaformis | reverse complement strand
AGAGAGAGAGAGAGAGAGAGAGAGAGAGAGAGAGAGAGAGAGAGAGAGAGAGAGATTTAGCTAGGCCAGTCAAGACAGGGGAGGATAAAGAAGAAGAGGCTGAATGGGGTCAATGTGTTGAGACAGGATACACTCTGTTAAACAAAAAGGCAAGTGCTCTGATAAATCTGTCAGAACACCACTATCCACCTCCAGCTCACTGTGTTAGGGACAGCGTGTCCCCCTTTCACAGTCTTCATATTCCTAACTGAACGGTGTCACAGTCTGAAGCTCAACTGAACTCAATATTAGGAAGGTGTTCTTAATGTTTTGAACACTCGCTTTAGGTCGTTCTTTCATGCTAACTTCAGACAAACAATGCCATGACATATTGGCCAAAATAGTTTGTTGGGTTTGAAAAAGAATGTATAAACTGAATACCACCAGCTTCCAAACAAATTCACATAGGAAAATGTATAAGGTCCATCTTCATAATGCACATCGTATCATTGTGGCTATGGAATGAAAACTAAAGTTATAATATTGAGATGTTTTGGTAAAGATCTGGCACAGGCTGGCAGGTTGTTGTCTAGTGTTGCAGAGTAGAGGTCTTCACGGATCCACCTGTACCCAAATACCCAAATACCCGATACCTGAGCGGGAGCGGATCCAGAATTCTAAATAATGTCATGGGTCTGGGTCGGATCTGATATCATTGTCACGGGCCTCGGGTATGTGTAATTTTAACTGACTTGTCTAGAAGGACCCATACAGATCCGAAAGCGACTGCTGCAGTAGAGAGAGAAATTGTATAATTTATGCTGCTGCTCTTTGCTTTTCACAGGAGTGGAGCGTGTAGCTTGTTGTTGTTGTTCTTGGCCAATCATGTCATCAAAGCGGCATTAAACTACAGTCATAGTCCATGTGGGGCAAAAGTTAGGAGATATCTGATCAATGGAAGATGGAATTAAAATGACAGAATTAAAAGTTAAAGAAGGACAGGCTACAACGACCAAGAGCCAACAGTTAGGCTGCTACTTAATATTCTGAATGGAGTTGTTGTTGTTTGTAACTGTGTAGGATGAGAAACTACCTGCAGCCTCAATTAGCCTAGCTAGCTAGCTAGCTTCTCCCGGTTTGATGAA
Source organism: Coregonus clupeaformis (assembly GCF_020615455.1). Taxonomy (NCBI): domain Eukaryota; kingdom Metazoa; phylum Chordata; class Actinopteri; order Salmoniformes; family Salmonidae; genus Coregonus; species Coregonus clupeaformis. The sequence goes on along the minus strand of NC_059208.1, from coordinate 63,077,631 downwards.
GTCAAGACAGGTACTACTTAATCATATTGGATGATATATGATGAGAAAGTACATGCAACCTCAATTAGCCTAGCTAGCTAGCTTAACTAGCTTCTCCCGGTATGATGCAGTCAAGACAAGTACTACTTAATCATATTGGATGATATATGATGAGAAAGCAAATGCAGCCTCAATTAGCCTAGCTAGCTAGCTTAACTAGCTTCTCCCCGTTTGATGCAGTGAAGACAGGTACTACTTAATCATATTGGATGATATATGATGAGAAAGTGCATGCACTGCAGTCTCAATTAGCCTAGCTAGCTACCATTTGCTAGCTTAACTAAAAGTCTAAACCCTTGGGCCTTTCTTCTATAGAATTTATTTATTTATTTATTTCACCTTTATTTAACCAGGTAAGCCAGTTGAGAACAAGGTCTCATTTACAACTGCGACCTGGCCAAGATAAAGCAAAGCAGTGTGATAAAAAACAACAACAACACAGAGTTACATATGGGGTAAACAAAACATAAAGTCAAAAATACAAACAGAAAATATATATACAGTGTGTGCGAATGTAGTAAGTTATGGAGGTAAGGCAATAAATAGGCCATAGTAAAAAATAGTAACAATTTCGTATTAACACTGGAATGATAGATGTGCAAAAGATGATGTGCAAATAGAGATACTGGGGTGCAAATTAGCAAAATAAATAACAATATGGGGATGAGGTAGTTGGATGGGCTAATTTCAGAATGGCTGTGTACAGGTGCAGTGATCGGTAAGTTGCTCTGACAAGTGACGCTTAAAGTTAGTGAGGGAGATAAGAGTCTCCAGCTTCAGAGATTTTTGCAGTTCGTTCCAGTCATTGGCAGCAGAGAACTGGAAGGAATGGCGGCCAAAGGAGGTGTTGGCTTTGGGGATGACCAGTGAGATATACGAAATGCATTGAATAACATTCATAATCGCAGAAAAGACGGTAAAAATTTTTTATCAAAAGGAATAAGGTTTTGAAGTCTCTGTCCTTTATCTAGAAGATATAAGAAAGCTCACAAAATATTTTTGTTTTTTTGGACACATATTTAACCCCTTATTTTTGTTGGCACAAAACTACCTCCATACTTCCATTCGTTTTTATGGGTGACCTTCAGAAGAGTCCCGTGACACTTGTGAGGGTCGGAGAACACCATCATGTCCATAGAGTGGTCATACTAGTTTTGTAGGCGCTACAGACATATTTCGTGAGAACACCGATTTTCGGGATGTGTCATGGTCAAACACAGCTGTAGCTCGGCCACCTTTCACCGCAGACGTGGAAGGCCGACTTCGGCGGATGCGGTGGATTGAGAAGCACTCGGCCACCTTTCACCGCAGACGTGGAAGGCCGACTTCGGCGGATGCGGTGGATTGAGAAGCAGCCCATGCAACAAACGGATATCTCTATCTTTAAACTGACAGATTTTGATGGGGATTTTTTATTATTATAATACTTACTGTAGATTGACTCACGGGTACGTCAATAGACTCTTAACTAACTATCTTCTCCCGGTTTTACGCATTCCAGACAGGTACTACATAATCATATTTGATGATATATAACCTAGCTATTAGTCTACTATAGCACGAGTCTGCTTGGTTGGTTGCTGTCTCTCATATCTCCCTCCCTGCTCCCCATGTCACTCGCTCACAGTATGGCCCCTCCCCCGCCTGCTAGAGCGGCACCTCTCTCCCTCCTCTCGCACGGCATCCGCTCCGGTTAATACATTAGCTTACAAAAATGACTTTTCTGTTCATTCCATCACTCGAACCGGGTCTGCATCCGACCAGGTCTATACGGAACGGGTCTAGTTGTCCTCGGGTCCGTTTGAAATGGGTCTCTATATTTAAAAAAAATGTATTATGGAGATCTGGTCCAGGTGGGAAAGCCTCAGGTCCATTTCGGAATGGGGTCCAACTTTTTGGACCCGTGAAGACCTCTAGGTCAGAGATTCGGACATAGAATATCTCAAACCAATATGAGCTGAATATCTCAAACCAATATGAGGTGAATATTTCAAACCAATATGAGTTTAAGTAGGACAGGATGTTGTGTAGACTGGACAGGATGTTGTGTAGACTGGACAGGATGTTGTGTAGACTGGACAGGATGTTGTGTAGACAGGACCAGAATAAGGTCGCCAGACATACAGTTTGCAATCCAGTAATTTAAGTTATTCAGATTATTTTAAAAAGTTGTAATAAAGTTTTGACAAACTCCAGTTAGTTACTATATATTTGCAGCTTGGGTCTGAACTAGAAACCAAGAGTACCTTTGGCCCAGTCAGAGATCAGTACAGTACACACTGGCATCAGGGCTCGTATTTATAAAGCGTCTCAGATAGAAATGCTGATCTAGGATCAATCAATCAATTAAATTATATTTATAAAGCCCTTTTTACATCAACAAAGTGCTCATACAGAAACCCAGCCTAAAAGCACAAAGAGCAAACAATGCAGATGGAGAAGCATGGTGGCTAGGAAAATATCCCTAGAAAGGCAGGAACCTAGGAAGAAATCTAGAGAGGAAGCAGGCGCCGTTGGGTGGCCAGTGCCCTTCTGGCTGTGCCGGGTGGAGATTATAAGAGTACATGGCCATTAAGGCTAGATCGTTCTTCAAGATGTTCAAACGTTCATAGATGACCAGCAGGGTGAAATAACAATCACAGTGGTTGTAGCGGGTGCAACAGGTGTGCACCTCAGGAGTAAATGTCAGTTGGCTTTTCATAGTCGAGTATTGAGAGAGAGAGAGAGAGAGAGAGAGAGAGAGAGAGAGAGAGAGAGAGAGAGAGAGAGAGAGAGAGAGAGAGAGATCCATATCCCTATCCCATATCCCCCTGGTCCATTCATTGTAATCTAAAAGCCAAAACTCATCCTGGATACTCTGACACTTTATGGCACTAGACGTTGGACCACACAGGCCACCTCCTGGATCTTCTAAAGACGTATCCACAGTAAACACATGCCCCTGTCCTCCTCAGTCAACCAAGTGTGGCTGGTAAAGTATAATGCTGGCTGTACTGAGAGGCCACTGGAAAACCTTGACCCGACCTCTACCTCTGGCTTAAAATTCCTTGTCTACAGACATACAGAGAAAGCTCTTCCAATAAGCTTTTATGAGACACTATAGAACTGTAAAACCTAATTTTATCCAGTGTATACGACTTAAGCAAATATCTAAGATCTCCTTATCACGTCTCAAACAACACAATAGGCCACATTACCACTGGTCATAAACAATCATTGTTGCTAAATAAAAAACTGTCCAATCTGATTCCAGTCTGGTTAGTTGTGAGATAATCTTGGTTAACCCGGAACTCAAATCTTGCGTAATCCGGTCAGATGCTCATTTTACGTAATATTTTGACAAGTGATTAGTTGTGAGATCACCTTGAAAAGTAAAAAAAATGGAGTTTCTCCTCTATTATCACTCAGGTTTCCAAGCCTAAGTAAGCTATACTACCTATATAGAGCACTACTTTTGACCTGGGCCCATAGGGCTCTGGTGTAATGTAGTAGACTATATAGGGAATAGGGTGCCACTTTGGACACGGTCTTAAGCTTACCATATGCTTCCCAGTCGAAACAGTTTGCGCATATGTTATGACAAAAAAAATTCTGTTCGAGCACACATTTTCTTCTTGAGGCAAGCCAAAGTTTGGTAGCCGAAGTCTACACCCCTTCGTCAGTGATTGGTCAACAGTAGGGATTCTTCAATTAAGCGGTTTGTTGTCATTCAACAAGAGACAACTAGTTTTCATGCACATTTTTCACTTGAGAAATACTGCACCAAACGTCTTAGTTAGATGTAAAATTGCGCCACTAAGACCTCCTCGGCAAAAACTTCAAAACGAATGACAGATT
>NC_059208.1:63026255-63068755 GCF_020615455.1 Coregonus clupeaformis | reverse complement strand
GTACTGGATCACACTGAGAAACCAAAGGTTCACCAAAAGTTAAAACCAGTTGTAGATGAAAGGTGACCACAGGTGAAGCTTTTCAAAGCATCTGTCTTTAACAGGCTGTTATGGATGTGATGGATACTAGGCACAGGTTCAAAAGGTGATGTCTAAACCAGTTGTTGCTGCTCATTGAGTTTTCCAATCTATTTCAGGTAAAGGTGCAGCGGGTTGGGGTGGGAGGCAGAGGGTAACTCATTGGAGGGCGATTAGCATTAGGGTTAGGCATTCCTCCTGGGCTAAATAGGTATTTGGTCTAAGGCACTGCATCGCAGTGCTAACTGTGCCACTAGATCCTGGTTCGAATCCAGGCTCTGTCGCAGCCGGCCGCGACCGGGAGACTCATGGGCGGCGCACAATTGGCCCAGCGTCGTCCAGGGTAGGGGAGGGAATGGCCGGCAGGGATGTAGCTCAGTTGATAGAGCATGGCGTTTGCAACGCCAGGGTTGTGGGTTCGATTCCCATGGGGGGCCAGTATAAAAAAATATGTATTCACTAACTGTAAGTCGCTCTGGATAAGAGCGTCTGCTAAATGACTAAAATGTAAATGTAAATGTATTTTCCACAACAACAACGTCCAGAGGTTCATCCATAAGTTGTCCAAGATAGCAACAGGTCTATCTCACTGACTCTGATCCCTCAGGCCACACACCAACTGGGACCACGTGTGTGTGTGCGGTGCGTGCGTGTGTGTGTGTGCGTGTGTGTGTGCGGTGCGTGTGTGTGTGTGTGTGTGTGTGTGTGTGTGTGCGTGTGCGTGTGTATCTGTATAATCTGTAATTGAGACACAGGGTCACCGGAGTGCCCAGGGGTCTTCTCTTGGTGTGCCAGGATGCTGTGAGCCCTCACTGATCACAAGTACCCCTGAAAAAACTCTAGTTTTCCAAACAAGGACGCTTGAGTAGTGGAGGCACAATGCAGAACATCACCATGGAAACAATCAAATGTTAAACACGTTTATCATGGCTGTAGTCAACATATTGTTCATCCATAGGCTTTTTTTTTCTCCCCAGACCCTTGAGGCGTGGAGGCAGTAGCGTTTCATCTACAGAACACCAAGGGATATGATCAAATTCATGAGCTGTAGTCAATATGTCAGCCATCCATGTAGAGAACTAGCTAAACTCTTTCTGGGTTTCGCACTTCTTTGTACAGACCTGTAATAAAAGGCCTGCGGAGCTTTTATCTTCGACCTAGGCCTGCACAAATCAGATCAAAGCGGTGTGTCGTTTACATCCACAATGTACCAGTGCATACATCTTTCATTATTTGTTACTTTTATTTAGTATTATTTTATATAGTATTTTTTTGTGTGATTTTTTTTTTTTTGGGGGGGTATTCTTTCTTAAAACTGCATTGTTGGTTAAGGGCTTGTAAGGAAGCATTTCACTGTAAGGTCTACACCTGTTGTATTCGGCACGTGACAAATAAAATGTGATTTGGTTTTAATTGATTTACATGCACCCATCATTCCTGGAGGGATCCAGTATTTATAGATCCCATTCCAAGCCAGCTCCTATCATGATTGTTTCTCCCTCAGGATCTGAGTGTCACCTTCCTCTGAACCTAATCTCATCGTGTTACAGGACCAAGCATATTATTAGGCCTGTCCTACTCATTTGCAATCGACAGTGTCTAATTCATTACCTCTTTGAAGTTCTTTTGCTACTTCTCTCAACCTCTCCGCTCCTCAGAGTCTGTCAGTGACAAATACATGTTTTATACAGTACTCCACTGGGCCTAAACACATCACCAACCAAGGTAATATGATTGGCTGAGATTAAATGAAAACGATGTCAGAGTTGATGAGAATCCCCAAAATTCTGCAAGGATACTATCAGGAAAGTCTACCTCCTCTTGACAGAACCTAGTAAGTCTAGAGTGGCAGACTCACAGTAACAGTAGCTATTATGACTTACTAAATAATGTCAGATCAAACCACAAAATTGTTTTGTGGGACAATGGTATGGCAACACCAGCAGGCCAGGGCAGTGAATTCAAACCTTACCGTGAACAATCACCTTGTGTGTGTGTCCCAAATGGCACCTTATCATCTATATAGTACACTACATTGACCAGGACCCTTGGGGCACTATATAGAGTATAGGGTGCCATTTGGGAGGCTGCCCTTGGCATGAACCAAGACAATGAAAGGCTGCTAACACAAAAAGAAGATGGAGGAGAGAAAGAAAGAACCCTGATCAGCGTACTTCTAACTCACTAGTTTATCACCTGGCAGCCATCCAGTCATAACAGCCGGGCCGCCCGCCACTAGGCAACGTGATAGAGGAGGCTCCCGAGCGTCTGCCCAGTCCATGCCCTGATTGTAAGCCTAGGTATGGATGTGCCCCAAATGGCACCCTATTCCTTATATAGTGCACTACTTTTGATCAGAGCCTAGCAAGCTATTCCCAGGGTCAATAGGGCTCTGGTCAAAAATAGCGCACTATACAGGGAGGGAATAAGTTGACGTGTGAGAGACAACCTGGGTGTGTCTTGTGTCAATATTGCCTCCTGCCAAGCCTGTTACTTTGGCACAGCTAGTAATGTTGCTGCTGCTGACGCTACTCAATTTAAAAAACTGCTGTTCTGTACTCAATTATTGACTGGTAGCTGTGAAAAAATCAAAAAGGACAGGCATGGGAGGACCTGATACCAATGAACTCCACTAGGCTAGACAGTACTCAGTGGAGTCAAAACAGAGTGCTCCACAAGGCTAGACAGTACTCAGTGGTCATAACAGAGTGCTGCACAAGGCTAGACAGTCATCAGTGGAGTCATAACAGAGTGCTCCACTAATCTAGGCTGTACTCAGTGGAGTCATAACAGAGTGCTCCACTAGGCAAGACAGTACTCAGTGGAGTCATAACAGAGTGCTCCACTAATCTAGGCAGTACTCAGTGGAGTCATAACAGAGTGCTCCACTAATCCAGGCAGTACTCAGTGGAGTCATAACAGAGTGCTCAAATAATCTAGGCAGTACTCAGTGGAGTCATAACAGAGTGCTCCACTAATCTAGGCAGTACTCAGTGGAGTCATAACAGAGTGCTGCACCAGGTAAGACAGTACTCAGTGGAGTCATAACAGAGTGCTGCACCAGGCAAGACAGTCATCAATGGAGTCATAACAGAGTGCTCCACTAATCTAGGCTGTACTCAGTGGAGTCATAACAGAGTGCTCCAATAGGCTAGGCAGTAGTCAGTGGAGTCATAACAGAGTGTTCCACTAATCTAGGCAGTACTCAGTGGAGTCATAACAGAGTGCTGCACCAGGCAAGACAGTACTCATTGGAGTCATAACAGAGTGCTCCACTAATCTAGGCAGTACTCAGTGGAGACATAACAGAGTGCTGCACCAGGCAAGACAGTACTCAGTGGAGTCAAAACAGAGTGCTCCACAAGGCTAGACAGTACACAGTGGTCATAACAGAGTGCTGCATCAGGCAAGGCAGTACTCAGTGGAGTCATAACAGAGTGCTCCACTAGGCTAGACAGTCATCAGTGGAGTCATAACAGAGTGCTCCACTAATCTAGGCTGTACTCAGTGGAGTCATAACAGAGAGCTCCACTAGGCAAGACAGAACTCAGTGGAGTCATAACAGAGTGCTCCACTAATCTAGGCTGTACTCAGTGGAGTCATAACAGAGAGCTCCACTAATCTAGGCAGTACTCAGTGGAGTCATAACAGAGTGCTCCACTAATCTAGGCAGTACTTAGTGGAGTCATAACAGAGTGCTCCACTAATCTAGGCAGTACTCCGTGGAGTCATAACAGAGTGCTCAAATAATCTAGGCAGTACTCAGTGGAGTCATAACAGAGTGCTCCACTAATCTAGGCAGTACTCAGTGGAGTCATAACAGAGTGCTGCACCAGGTAAGACAGTACTCAGTGGAGTCATAACAGAGTGCTCCACTAGGCTAGGCATTAGTCAGTGGAGTCATAACAGAGTGCTCCACTAATCTAGGCAGTACTCAGTGGAGTCATAACAGAGTGCTGCACCAGGCAAGACAGTACTCAGTGTAGTCATAACAGAGTGCTCCACTAGGCTAGACAGTACTCAGTGGAGTCATAACAGAGTGCTCCACTAGGCTAGACAGTACTCAGTGGAGTCATAACAGAGTGCTCCACTAGGCTAGACAGTACTCAGTGGAGTCATAACAGAGTGATCCACTAGGCTAGACAGTATTCAGTGGAGTCATAACAGAGTGATCGACTTGGCTACACAGTACTCAGTGGAGTCATAACAGAGTGATCCACTAGGCTAGACAGTAATCAATGGAGTCATAACATAGTGATCCACTAGGCTAGACAGTACTCAGTGGAGTCATAACAGAGTGATCCACTAGGCTAGACAGTATTCAGTGGAGTCAAACAGAGTGATCGACTTGGCTACACAGTACTCAGTGGAGTCATAACAGAGTGCTCCACTAGGCTAGACAGTACTCAGTGGGAGTCATAACATAGTGCTCACCTAAGCAGACAGATCTCATTGGAGTCATAACAGAGTGATCCACTAGGCTAGGCAGTACTCAGTGGAGTCATAACAGAGTGCTCACTAGGCTAGACAGTACTCAGTGGTCATAACAGAGTCATCCCTGTAGCGCTAGACAGTACTCGTGTCATAACAGAGTGCTCCACTAGTCTGAAGCAGTCTCCAAGTGATCAGCAACAGAGTGCTCCACTGCAGGCAGTACTCAGTGGAGTCATAACAGAGTGCTCCACTAATCTAGGCAGTACTCAGTGGAGTCATAACAGAGTGCTCCACCAGTCAAAGACAGTACTCAGTGAGTCATAACAGAGTGCTCCACTAATGTTAGGCAGTACTCAGTGGAGGACATAACAGAGTGCTCCACCAGGAAGTACTCAGTGGAGTCAAAACAGAGTGCTCCACAAGGCTAGACAGTCTCAGTGGTATAACAGAGTGCTGCATCAGCAAGCAGACTCAGGAGTCATAACAGAGTGCTCCACTAGGCTAGACAGTCATCAGTGGAGTCATAACAGAGTGCTCCACTAATCTAGGCTATTACTCTAGTGGAGTCATAACAGAGTGCTCCACTAGGCAAGACAGAACTCAGTGGAGTCATAACAGGTGCTCCACTAATTTAGGCTGTACTCAGTGGAGTCATAACAGAGAGCTCCACTAATCTAGGCAGTACTCAGGTGGAGTCATAACAGAGTGCTCACATAATCTAGGCAGTACTCAGTGAAGTCATAACAGAGTGCTCCACTAATCTAGGCAGTACTCGTGGAGTCATAACAGAGTGCTCCATAAAATCTAGGCAGTACTCAGTGAGTCATAACAGAGTGCTCCACTAACTAGGCAGTACTCAGTGAGTCATAACACAGTGCTCCCACTAATCTAGGCAGTACTCAATAACAGACAAAGACAGTACTCAGTGGAGTCAACGAGTGCTGCACAGGCAAGACAGTCATCAATGGAGTCATAACAGAGTGCTCCACTAAGTCTGACTGTACTCAGTGGAGTCATAGGACAGAGTGCTCCAATAGGCTAGGCAGTAGTCAGTGGAGTCATAACAGAGTGTTCCACTAATCTAGGCAGTACTCAGTGGAGTCATAACAGAGTGCTGCACCAGGCAAGACAGTACTCATTGGAGTCACAACAGAGTGCTCCACTAATCTAGGCAGTACTCAGTGGAGACATAACAGAGTGCTGCACCAGGCTAGACAGTACTCAGTGGAGTCAAAACAGAGTGCTCCACAGGCTAGACAGTACACAGTGGTCATAACAGAGTGCTGCACCAGGCAAGGCAGTACTCAGTGGAGTCATAACAGAGTGCTCCACTAGGCTAGACAGTCATCAGTGGAGTCATAACAGAGTGCTCCACTAATCTAGGCTGTACTCAGTGGAGTCATAACAGAGAGCTCCACTAGGCAAGACAGAACTCAGTGGAGTCATAACAGAGTGCTCCACTAATCTAGGCTGTACTCAGTGGAGTCATAACAGAGAGCTCCACTAATCTAGGCAGTACTCGTGGAGTCAGAACAGAGTGCTCCACTAATCTAGGCAGTACTTAGTGGAGTCACAACAGAGTGCTCCACTAATCTAGGCAGTACTCCGTGGAGTCATAACAGAGTGCTCAAATAATCTAGGCAGTACTCAGTGGAGTCATAACAGAGTGCTCCACTAATCTAGGCAGTACTCAGTGGAGTCATAACAGAGTGCTGCACCAGGTAAGACAGTACTCAGTGGAGTCAAAACAGAGTGCTCCACTAGGCTAGGCATTAGTCAGTGGAGTCATAACAGAGTGCTCCACTAATCTAGGCAGTACTCAGTGGAGTCATAACAGAGTGCTGCACCAGGCAAGACAGTACTCAGTGGAGTCATAACAGAGTGCTCCACTAGGCTAGACAGTACTCAGTGGAGTCATAACAGAGTGCTCCACTAGGCTAGACAGTACTCAGTGGAGTCATAACAGAGTGATCCACTAGGCTAGACAGTATTCAGTGGAGTCATAACAGAGTGATCGACTTGGCTACACAGTACTCAGTGGAGTCATAACAGAGTGATCCACTAGGCTAGACAGTAATCAATGGAGTCATAACATAGTGATCCACTAGGCTAGACAGTACTCAGTGGAGTCATAACAGAGTGATCCACTAGGCTAGACAGTATTCAGTGGAGTCATAACAGAGTGATCGACTTGGCTACACAGTACTCAGTGGAGTCATAACAGAGTGATCCACTAGGCTAGACAGTAATCAGTGGAGTCATAACATAGTGATCCACTAAGCTAGACAGATCTCAGTGGAGTCATAACAGAGTGATCCACTAAGCTAGACAGTACTCAGTGGAGTCATAACAGAGTGATCCACTAGGCTAGACAGTACTCAGTGGTCATAACAGAGTCATCCACTAGGCTAGACAGTACTCAGTGGTCATAACAGAGTGCTCCACTAGTCTAGGCAGAACTCGGTGGAGTCATAACATAGTGCTCCACTGGGCAATACAGTACTCAGTGGAGTCATAACAGAGTGCTCCACTAATCTAGGCAGTACTCAGTGGAGTCATAACAGAGTGCTCCACTAATCTAGGCAGTACTCAGTGGAGTCATAACACAGTGCTCCACTAATATAGGCAGTACTCAGTGGAGTCATAACAGAGTGCTCCGTGGAGTCATAACAGAGTTCTCCACTAATCTAGGCAGTATTCAGTGGAGTCATAACAGAGTGCTGCACCAGGCAAGACAGTACACAGTGGAGTCATAACAGAGTGATCCACTAAGCTAGACAGATCAAAGTGGAGTCATAACAGAGTGATCCACTAGGCTAGACAGTACTCAGTGGAGTCATAACAGAGTGATCCACTAGGCTAGACAGTACTCAGTGGAGTCATAACAGAGTGCTCCACTAGGCTAGACAGTACTGAGTGGTCATAACAGAGTCATCCACTAAGCTAGACAGTACTCAGTGGTCATAACAGAGTGCTCCACTAGTCTAGGCAGAACTCAGTGGAGTCATAACTTAGTGCTCCACTGGGCAAGACAGTACTCAGTGGAGTCATAACAGAGTGCTCCACTAATCTAGGCAGTACTCAGCGGAGTCATAACAGAGTGCTCCACTAATCTAGGCAGTACTCAGTGGAGTCATAACACAGTGCTCCACTAATATAGGCAGTACTCAGTGGAGTCATAACAGAGTGCTCCGTGGAGTCATAACAGAGTGCTCCACTAATCTAGGCAGTATTCAGTGGAGTCATAACAGAGTGCTGCACCAGGCAAGACAGTACTCAGTGGAGTCATAACAGAGTGATCCACTAGGCTAGACAGTACACAGTGGAGTCATAACAGAGTGATCCACTAAGCTAGACATATCTCAGTGGAGTCATAACAGAGTGATCCACTAGGCTAGACAGTACTCAGTGGAGTCATAACAGAGTGATCCACTAGGCTAGACAGTATTCAGTGGAATCATAACAGAGTGCTCCATTAGGCTAGACAGTACTCAGTGGAGTCATAACAGAGTGATCCACTAGGCTAGACAGTAGTCAGTGGTCATAACAGAGTGATCCACTAGGCTAGACAGTACTCAGTGGAGTCATAACACAGTGCTCCACTAATATAGGCAGTACTCAGTGGAGTCATAACAGAGTGCTCCACTAGGCTAGACAGTACTCAGTGGAGTCATAACAGAGTGATCCACTAGGCTAGACAGTAGTCAGTGGTCATAACAGAGTGATCCACTAGGCTAGACAGTACTCAGTGGAGTCATAACACAGTGCTCCACTAATATAGGCAGTACTCAGTGGAGTCATAACAGAGTGCTCCGTGGAGTCATAACAGAGTTCTCCACTAATCTAGGCAGTATTCAGTGGAGTCATAACAGAGTGCTGCACCAGGCAAGACAGTACACAGTGGAGTCATAACAGAGTGATCCACTAAGCTAGACAGATCAAAGTGGAGTCATAACAGAGTGATCCACTAGGCTAGACAGTACTCAGTGGAGTCATAACAGAGTGATCCACTAGGCTAGACAGTACTCAGTGGAGTCATAACAGAGTGCTCCACTAGGCTAGACAGTACTGAGTGGTCATAACAGAGTCATCCACTAAGCTAGACAGTACTCAGTGGTCATAACAGAGTGCTCCACTAGTCTAGGCAGAACTCAGTGGAGTCATAACTTAGTGCTCCACTGGGCAAGACAGTACTCAGTGGAGTCATAACAGAGTGCTCCACTAATCTAGGCAGTACTCAGCGGAGTCATAACAGAGTGCTCCACTAATCTAGGCAGTACTCAGTGGAGTCATAACACAGTGCTCCACTAATATAGGCAGTACTCAGTGGAGTCATAACAGAGTGCTCCGTGGAGTCATAACAGAGTGCTCCACTAATCTAGGCAGTATTCAGTGGAGTCATAACAGAGTGCTGCACCAGGCAAGACAGTACTCAGTGGAGTCATAACAGAGTGATCCACTAGGCTAGACAGTACACAGTGGAGTCATAACAGAGTGATCCACTAAGCTAGACATATCTCAGTGGAGTCATAACAGAGTGATCCACTAGGCTAGACAGTACTCACTGGAATCATAACAGAGTGCTCCACTAGGCTAGACAGTACTCAGTGGAGTCATAACAGAGTGATCCACTAGGCTAGACAGTATTCACTGGAATCATAACAGAGTGCTCCACTAGGCTAGACAGTACTCAGTGGAGTCATAACAGAGTGATCCACTAGGCTAGACAGTACTCAGTGGAGTCATAACAGAGTGATCCACTAGGCTAGACAGTACTCAGTGGAGTCATAACAGAGTGATCCACTAGGCTAGACAGTACTCAGTGTAGTCATAACAGAGTGCTCCACTAGGCTAGACAGTACTCAGTGGAGTCATAACAGAGTGCTCCACTAGGCTAGACAGTACTCAGTGGAGTCATAACAGAGTGATCCACTAGGCTAGACAGTACTCAGTGGTCATAACAGAGTGATCCACTAGGCTAGACAGTACTCAGTGGAGTCATAACAGAGTGCTCCACTAGGCTAGACAGTACTCAGTGGAGTCATAACAGAGTGATCCACTAGGCTAGACAGTAGTCAGTGGTCATAACAGAGTGATCCACTAGGCTAGACAGTACTCAGTGGAGTCATAACAGAGTGATCCACTAGGCTAGGCAGTACTCAGTGGAGTCATAACAGAGTGCTCCACTAGGCTAGACAGTACTCAGTGGTCAAAACAGAGTGATCCACTAGGCCAGACAGTACTCAGTGGAGTCATAACAGAGTGATCCACTAATCTAGGCAGTACTCAGTGGATTCATAACAGAGTGCTCCACTAATCTAGGCAGTACTCAGTGGAGTCATAACAGAGTGCTCCACTAATCTAGGCAGTACTCAGTGGAGTCATAACACAGTGCTCCACTAATCTAGGCAGAACTCAGTGGAGTCATAATAGAGTGTTCCACTAGGCAAGACAGTACTCAGTGGAGTCATAACAGAGTGCTCCACTAATCTAGGCAGTACTCAGTGGAGTCATAACAGAGTGCTCCACTAATCTAGGCAGTACTCAGTGGAGTCATAACACAGTGCTCCACTAATCTAGGCAGTACTCAGTGGAGTCATAACAGAGTGCTCCACTAATCTAGGCAGTACTCAGTGGAGTCATAACAGAGTGCTCCAGTAATCTAGGCAGTACTCAGTAGAGTCATAACAGAGTGCTGCACCAGGCAAGACAGAACTCAGTGGAGTCATAACAGAGTGCTCCACTAGGCTAGACAGTACTCAGTGGAGTCATAACAGAGTGCTCCACTAGGCTAGACAGTACTCAGTGGAGTCATAACATAGTAATCCACTAGGCTAGACAGTACTCAGTGGAGTCATAACAGAGTGATCCACTAGGCTAGACAGTACTCAGTGGAGTCATAACAGAGTGATCCACTAGGCTAGAAGGTACTCTGTGGAGTCATAACAGAGTGATCGACTAGGCTAGACAGTACTCAGTGGAGTCATAACATAGTGATCCACTAAGCTAGACAGTACTCAGTGGAGTCATAACATAGTGATCCACTAGGCAAGACAGTACTCAGTGGAATCATAACAGAGTGCTCCACTAGGCTAGACAGTACTCAGTGGTCATAACAGAGTGATCCACTAGGCTAGACAGTACTCAGTGGAATCATAACAGAGTGATCCACTAGGCTAGACAGTACTCAGTGGAGTCATAACAGAGTGATCCACTATGCTAGGCAGTATTCAGTGGAGTCATGACAGAGTGCTCCAATAGGCTAGACAGTACTCAGTGGTCATAACAGAGTGATCCACTAGGCTAGACAGTACTCAGTGGAGTCATAACAGAGTGATCCACTAGGCTAGACAGTACTCAGTGGTCATAACAGAGTGATCCACTAGGCTAGACAGTACTCAGTGGAGTCATAACAGAGTGCTCCACTAGGCTAGACAGTACTCAGTGGAGTCATAACAGAGTGCTCCACTAGGCTAGACAGTACTCAGTGGAGTCATAACAGAGTGATCCACTAGGCTACACAGTAGTCAGTGGTCATAACAGAGTGATCCACTAGGCTAGACAGTACTCAGTGGAGTCATAACAGAGTGATCCACTAGGCTAGGCAGTACTCAGTGGAGTCATAACAGAGTGCTCCACTAGGCTAGACAGTACTCAGTGGTCAAAACAGAGTGATCCACTAGGCCAGACAGTACTCAGTGGAGTCATAACAGAGTGATCCACTAATCTAGGCAGTACTCAGTGGATTCATAACAGAGTGCTCCACTAATCTAGGCAGTACTCAGTGGAGTCATAACAGAGTGCTCCACTAATCTAGGCAGTATTCAGTGGAGTCATAACACAGTGCTCCACTAATCTAGGCAGAACTCAGTGGAGTCATAATAGAGTGCTCCACTAGGCAAGACAGTACTCAGTGGAGTCATAACAGAGTGCTCCACTAATCTAGGCAGTACTAAGTGGAGTCATAACAGAGTGCTCCACTAATCTAGGCAGTACTCAGTGGAGTCATAACCCAGTGCTCCACTAATCTAGGCAGTACTCAGTGGAGTCATAACAGAGTGCTCCACTAATCTAGGCAGTACTCAGTGGAGTCATAACAGAGTGCTCCAGTAATCTAGGCAGTACTCAGTGGAGTCATAACAGAGTGCTGCACCAGGCAAGACAGTACTCAGTGGAGTCATAACAGAGTGCTCCACTAGGCTAGACAGTACTCAGTGGAGTCATAACAGAGTGCTCCACTAGGCTAGACAGTACTCAGTGGAGTCATAACATAGTAATCCACTAGGCTAGACAGTACTCAGTGGAGTCATAACAGAGTGATCCACTAGAATAGACAGTACTCAGTGGAGTCATAACAGAGTGATCCACTAGGCTAGAAGGTACTCTGTGGAGTCATAACAGAGTGATCGACTAGGCTAGACAGTACTCAGTGGAGTCATAACATAGTGATCCACTAAGCTAGACAGTACTCAGTGGAGTCATAACATAGTGATCCACTAGGCAAGACAGTACTCAGTGGAATCATAACAGAGTGCTCCACTAGGCTAGACAGTACTCAGTGGTCATAACAGAGTGATCCACTAGGCTAGACAGTACTCAGTGGAGTCATAACAGAGTGATCCACTAGGCTAGACAGTACTCAGTGGAGTCATAACAGAGTGATCCACTATGCTAGGCAGTATTCAGTGGAGTCATAACAGAGTGCTCCACTAGGCTAGACAGTACTCAGTGGTCATAACAGAGTGCTCCACTAGGCTAGACAGTACTCATTGGAGTCATAACATAATGCTCCACTAAGCTAGACAGTACTCAGTGGTCATAACAGAGTGATCCACTAGGCAAGACAGTACTCAGTGGAGTCATAACAGAGTGCTCCACTAATCTAGGCAGTACTCAGTGGAGTCATAACAGAGTGCTCCACTAATCTAGGCAGTACTCAGTGGAGTCATAACAGAGTGCTCCACTAATCTAGGCAGAACTCAGTGGAGTCATAATAGAGTGCTCAACTAGGCAAGACAGTACTCAGTGGAGTCATAACAGAGTGCTCCACTAATCTAGGCAGTACTCAGTGGAGTCATAACAGAGTGCTCCACTAATCTAGGCAGTACTCAGTGGAGTCATAACACAGTGCTCCACTAATATAGGCAGTACTCAGTGGAGTCATAACAGAGTGCTCCGTGGAGTCATAACAGAGTGCTCCACTAGGCTAGGCATTAGTCAGTGGAGTCATAACAGAGTGCTCCACTAATCTAGGCAGTACTCAGTGGAGTCATAACAGAGTGCTGCACCAGGCAAGACAGTACTCAGTGGAGTCATAACAGAGTGCTCCACTAGGCTAGACAGTACTCAGTGGAGTCATAAAAGAGTGCTCCACTAGGCTAGACAGTACTCAGTGGAGTCATAACAGAGTGCTCCACTAGGCTAGACAGTACTCAGTGGAGTCATAACAGAGTGATCCACTAGGCTAGACAGTATTCAGTGGAGTCATAACAGAGTGATCGACTTGGCTACACAGTACTCAGTGGAGTCATAACAGAGTGATCCACTAGGCTAGACAGTAATCAGTGGAGTCATAACATAGTGATCCACTAGGCTAGACAGTACTCAGTGGAGTCATAACAGAGTGATCCACTAGGCTAGACAGTATTCAGTGGAGTCATAACAGAGTGATCGACTTGGCTACACAGTACTCAGTGGAGTCATAACAGAGTGATCCACTAGGCTAGACAGTAATCAGTGGAGTCATAACATAGTGATCCACTAAGCTAGACAGATCTCAGTGGAGTCATAACAGAGTGATCCACTAAGCTAGACAGTACTCAGTGGAGTCATAACAGAGTGATCCACTAGGCTAGACAGTACTCAGTGGAGTCATAACAGAGTGATCCACTAGGCTAGACAGTACTCAGTGGAGTCATAACAGAGTGCTCCACTAGGCTAGACAGTACTGAGTGGTCATAACAGAGTCATCCACTAAGCTAGACAGTACTCAGTGGTCATAACAGAGTGCTCCACTAGTCTAGGCAGAACTCAGTGGAGTCATAACATAGTGCTCCACTGGGCAAGACAGTACTCAGTGGAGTCATAACAGAGTGCACCACTAATCTAGGCAGTACTCAGTGGAGTCATAACAGAGTGCTCCACTAATCTAGGCAGTACTCAGTGGAGTCATAACACAGTGCTCCACTAATATAGGCAGTACTCAGTGGAGTCATAAAAGAGTGCTCCGTGGAGTCATAACAGAGTGCTCCACTAATCTAGGCAGTATTCAGTGTAGTCAAAACAGAGTGCTGCACCAGGCAAGACAGTACTCAGTGGAGTCATAACAGAGTGATCCACTAGGCTAGACAGTACACAGTGGAGTCATAACAGAGTGATCCACTAAGCTAGACATATCTCAGTGGAGTCATAACAGAGTGATCCACTAGGCTAGACAGTACTCAGTGGAGTCATAACAGAGTGATCCACTAGGCTAGACAGTATTCAGTGGAATCATAACAGAGTGCTCCACTAGGCTAGACAGTACTCAGTGGAGTCATAACAGAGTGATCCACTAGGCTAGACAGTACTCAGTGGAGTCATAACAGAGTGATCCACTAGGCTAGACAGTACTCAGTGGAGTCATAACAGAGTGATCCACTAGGCTAGACAGTACTCAGTGGAGTCATAACAGAGTGCTCCACTAGGCTAGACAGTACTCAGTGGAGTCATAACAGAGTGATCCACTAGGCTAGACAGTACTCAGTGGAGTCATAACAGAGTGATCCACTAGGCTAGACAGTACTCAGTGGTCATAACAGAGTGATCCACTAGGCTAGACAGTACTCAGTGGAGTCATAACAGAGTGCTCCACTAGGCTAGACAGTACTCAGTGGATTCATAACAGAGTGCTCCACTAGGCTAGACAGTACTCAGTGGAGTCATAACAGAGTGATCCACTAGGCTAGACAGTACTCAGTGGAGTCATAACAGAGTGATCCACTAGGCTAGGCAGTACTCAGTGGAGTCATAACAGAGTGCTCCACTAGGCTAGACAGTACTCAGTGGAGTCATAACAGAGTGATCCACTAGGCTAGACAGTACTCAGTGGAGTCATAACAGAGTGATCCACTAGGCTAGACAGTACTCAGTGGTCATAACAGAGTGATCCACTAGGCTAGACAGTACTCAGTGGAGTCATAACAGAGTGCTCCACTAGGCTAGACAGTACTCAGTGGATTCATAACAGAGTGCTCCACTAGGCTAGACAGTACTCAGTGGAGTCATAACAGAGTGATCCACTAGGCTAGACAGTACTCAGTGGAGTCATAACAGAGTGATCCACTAGGCTAGGCAGTACTCAGTGGAGTCATAACAGAGTTCTCCACTAGGCTAGACAGTACTCAGTGGTCAAAACAGAGTGATCCACTAGGCCAGACAGTACTCAGTGGAGTCATAACAGAGTGATCCACTAATCTAGGCAGTACTCAGTGGATTCATAACAGAGTGCTCCACTAATCTAGGCAGTACTCAGTGGAGTCATAACAGAGTGCTCCACTAATCTAGGCAGTACTCAGTGGAGTCATAACACAGTGCTCCACTAATCTAGGCAGAACTCAGTAGAGTCATAATAGAGTGCTCCACTAGGCAAGACAGTACTCAGTGGAGTCATAACAGAGTGCTCCACTAATCTAGGCAGTACTCAGTGGAGTCAGAACAGAGTGCTCCACTAATCTAGGCAGTACTCAGTGGAGTCATAACACAGTGCTCCACTAATCTAGGCAGTACTCAGTGGAGTCATAACAGAGTGCTCCACTAATCTAGGCAGTACTCAGTGGAGTCATAACAGAGTGCTCCAGTAATCTAGGCAGTACTCAGTGGAGTCATAACAGAGTGCTGCACCAGGCAAGACAGTACTCAGTGGAGTCATAACAGAGTGCTCCACTAGGCTAGACAGTACACAGTGGAGTCATAACAGAGTGCTCCACTAGGCTAGACAGTACTCAGTGGAGTCATAACATAGTAATCCACTAGGCTAGACAGTACTCAGTGGAGTCATAACAGAGTGATCCACTAGGCTAGACAGTACTCAGTGGAGTCATAACAGAGTGATCCACTAGGCTAGAAGGTACTCTGTGGAGTCACAACAGAGTGATCGACTAGGCTAGACAGTACTCAGTGGAGTCATAACATAGTGATCCACTAAGCTAGACAGTACTCAGTGGAGTCATAACATAGTGATCCACTAGGCAAGACAGTACTCAGTGGAATCATAACAGAGTGCGCCACTAGGCTAGACAGTACTCAGTGGTCATAACAGAGTGATCCACTAGGCTAGACAGTACTCAGTGGAATCATAACAGAGTGATCCACTAGGCTAGACAGTACTCAGTGGAGTCATAACAGAGTGATCCACTATGCTAGGCAGTATTCAGTGGAGTCATAACAGAGTGCTCCACTAGGCTAGACAGTACTCAGTGGTCATAACAGAGTGATCCACTAGGCTAGACAGTACTCAGTGGAGTCATAACAGAGTGATCCACTAGGCTAGACAGTACTCAGTGGTCATAACAGAGTGATCCACTAGGCTAGACAGTACTCAGTGGAGTCATAACAGAGTGCTCCACTAGGCTAGACAGTACTCAGTGGTCATAACAGAGTGATCCACTAGGCTAGACAGTACTCAGTGGAGTCATAACAGAGTGATCCACTAGGCTAGACAGTACTCAGTGGAGTCATAACAGAGTGATCCACTAGGCTAGACACTACTCAGTGGAGTCATAACAGAGTGCTCCACTAGGCTAGGCAGTACTCAGTGGTCATAACAGAGTGCTCCACTAGGCTAGACAGTACTCAGTGGAGTCATAACAGAGTGATCCACTAGGCTAGACAGTACTCAGTGGAGTCATAACAGAGTGCTCCACTAAGCTAGACAGTACTCAGTGGTCATAACAGAGTGCTCCACTAATCTAGGCAGTACTCAGTGGAGTCATAACAGAGTGCTCCACTAGGCAAGACAGTACTCAGTGGAGTCATAACAGAGTGCTCCACTAATCTAGGCAGTACTCAGTGGAGTCATAACAGAGTGCTCCACTAATCTAGGCAGTACTCAGTGGAGTCATAACACAGTGCTCCACTAATCTAGGCAGAACTCAGTGGAGTCATAATAGAGCGCTCCACTAGGCAAGACAGTACTCAGTGGAGTCATAACAGAGTGCTCCACTAATCTAGGCAGTACTCAGTGGAGTCATAACAGAGTGCTCCACTAATCTAGGCAGTACTCAGTGGAGTCATAACACAGTGCTCCACTAATATAGGCAGTACTCAGTGGAGTCATAACAGAGTGCTCCGTGGAGTCATAACAGAGTGCTCCACTAATCTAGGCAGTATTCAGTGGAGTCATAACAGAGTGCTGCACCAGGCAAGACAGTACTCAGTGGAGTCATAACAGAGTGATCCACTAGGCTAGACAGTACACAGTGGAGTCATAACAGAGTGATCCACTAAGCTAGACATATCTCAGTGGAGTCATAACAGAGTGATCCACTAGGCTAGACAGTACTCAGTGGAGTCATAACAGAGTGATCCACTAGGCTAGACAGTACTCAGTGGAGTCATAACAGAGTGCTCCACTAGGCTAGACAGTACTCAGTGGAGTCATAACAGAGTGATCCACTAGGCTAGACAGTACTCAGTGGAGTCATAACAGAGTGATCCACTAGGCTAGACAGTACTCAGTGGAGTCATAACAGAGTGATCCACTAGGCTAGACAGTACTCAGTGGAGTCATAACAGAGTGCTCCACTAGGCTAGACAGTACTCAGTGGAGTCATAACAGAGTGATCCACTAGGCTAGACAGTACTCAGTGGAGTCATAACAGAGTGATCCACTAGGCTAGACAGTACTCAGTGGTCATGACAGAGTGATCCACTAGGCTAGACAGTAGTCAGTGGTCATAACAGAGTGATCCACTAGGCTAGACAGTACTCAGTGGAGTCATAACAGAGTGATCCACTAGGCTAGGCAGTACTCAGTGGAGTCATAACAGAGTGCTCCACTAGGCTAGACAGTACTCAGTGGTCAAAACAGAGTGATCCACTAGGCCAGACAGTACTCAGTGGAGTCATAACAGAGTGATCCACTAATCTAGGCAGTACTCAGTGGATTCATAACAGAGTGCTCCACTAATCTAGGCAGTACTCAGTGGAGTCATAACAGAGTGCTCCACTAATCTAGGCAGTACTCAGTGGAGTCATAACACAGTGCTCCACTAATCTAGGCAGAACTCAGTGGAGTCATAATAGAGTGCTCCACTAGACAAGACAGTACTCAGTGGAGTCATAACAGAGTGCTCCACTAATCTAGGCAGTACTCAGTGGAGTCATAACAGAGTGCTCCACTAATCTAGGCAGTACTCAGTGGAGTCATAACACAGTGCTCCACTAATCTAGGCAGTACTCAGTGGAGTCATAACAGAGTGCTCCACTAATCTAGGCAGTACTCAGTGGAGTCATAACAGATTGCTCCAGTAATCTAGGCAGTACTCAGTGGAGTCATAACAGAGTGCTGCACCAGGCAAGACAGTACTCAGTGGAGTCATAACAGAGTGCTCCACTAGGCTAGACAGTACTCAGTGGAGTCATAACAGAGTGCTCCACTAGGCTAGACAGTACTCAGTGGAGTCATAACATAGTAATCCACTAGGCTAGACAGTACTCAGTGGAGTCATAACAGAGTGATCCACTAGGCTAGACAGTACTCAGTGGAGTCATAACAGAGTGATCCACTAGGCTAGAAGGTACTCTGTGGAGTCATAACAGAGTGATCGACTAGGCTAGACAGTACTCAGTGGAGTCATAACATAGTGATCCACTAAGCTAGACAGTACTCAGTGGAGTCATAACATAGTGATCCACTAGGCAAGACAGTACTCAGTGGAATCATAACAGAGTGCTCCACTAGGCTTGACAGTACTCAGTGGTCATAACAGAGTGATCCACTAGGCTAGACAGTATTCAGTGGAGTCATAACAGAGTGATCCACTAGGCTAGACAGTACTCAGTGGAGTCATAACAGAGTGATCCACTATGCTAGGCAGTATTCAGTGGAGTCATAACAGAGTGCTCCACTAGGCTAGACAGTACTCAGTGGTCATAACAGAGTGATCCACTAGGCTAGACAGTACTCAGTGGAGTCATAACAGAGTGATCCACTAGGCTAGACAGTACTCAGTGGTCATAACAGAGTGATCCACTAGGCTAGACAGTACTCAGTGGAGTCATAACAGAGGGCTCCACTAGGCTAGACAGTACTCAGTGGAGTCATAACAGAGTGCTCCACTAGGCTAGACAGTACTCAGTGGAGTCATAACAGAGTGATCCACTAGGCTAGACAGTAGTCAGTGGTCATAACAGAGTGATCCACTAGGCTAGACAGTACTCAGTGGAGTCATAACAGAGTGATCCACTAGGCTAGGCAGTACTCAGTGGAGTCATAACAGAGTGCTCCACTAGGCTAGACAGTACTCAGTAGTCAAAACAGAGTGATCCACTAGGCCTGACAGTACTCAGTGGAGTCATAACAGAGTTATCCACTAATCTAGGCAGTACTCAGTGGATTCATAACAGAGTGCTCCACTAATCTAGGCAGTACTCAGTGGAGTCATAACAGAGTGCTCCACTAATCTAGGCAGTACTCAGTGGAGTCATAACACAGTGCTCCACTAATCTAGGCAGAACTCAGTGGAGTCATAATAGAGTGCTCCACTAGGCAAGACAGTACTCAGTGGAGTCATAACAGAGTGCTCCACTAATCTAGGCAGTACTCAGTGGAGTCATAACAGAGTGCTCCAATAATCTAGGCAGTACTCAGTGGAGTCATAACACAGTGCTCCACTAATCTAGGCAGTACTCAGTGGAGTCATAACAGAGTGCTCCACTAATCTAGGCAGTACTCAGTGGAGTCATAACAGAGTGCTCCAGTAATCTAGGCAGTACTCAGTGGAGTCATAACAGAGTGCTGCACCAGGCAAGACAGTACTCAGTGGAGTCATAACATAGTAATCCACTAGGCTAGACAGTACTCAGTGGAGTCATAACAGAGTGCTCCACTAGGCTAGACAGTACTCAGTGGAGTCATAACAGAGTGATCCACTAGGCTAGACAGTACTCAGTGGAGTTATAACAGAGTGATCCACTATGCTAGGCAGTATTCAGTGGAGTCATAACATAGTAATCCACTAGGCTAGACAGTACTCAGGGGAGTCATAACAGAGTGATCCACTAGGCTAGACAGTACTCAGTGGAGTCATAACAGAGTGATCCACTAGGCTAGAAGGTACTCTGTGGAGTCATAACAGAGTGATCGACTAGGCTAGACAGTACTCAGTGGAGTCATAACATAGTGATCCACTAAGCTAGACAGTACACAGTGGAGTCATAACATAGTGATCCACTAGGCAAGACAGTACTCAGTGGAATCATAACAGAGTGCTCCACTAGGCTAGACAGTACTCAGTGGTCATAACAGAGTGATCCACTAGGCTAGACAGTACTCAGTGGAGTCATAACAGAGTGCTCCACTAGGCTAGACAGTACTCATTGGAGTCATAACAGAATGCTCCACTAAGCTAGACAGTACTCAGTGGTCATAACAGAGTGATCCACTAATCTAGGCAGTACTCAGTGGAGTCATAACAGAGTGCTCTACTAGGCAAGACAGTACTCAGTGGAGTCATAACAGAGTGCTCCACTAATCTAGGCAGTACTCAGTGGAGTCATAACAGAGTGCTCCACTAATCTAGACAGTACTCAGTGGAGTCATAACACAGTGCTCCACTAATCTAGGCAGAACTCAGTGGAGTCATAACAGAGTGCTCCACTAGGCAAGGCAGTACTCAGTGGAGTCATAACACAGTGCTCCACTAATCTAGGCAGTACTCAGTGGAGTCATAACAGAGTGCTCCACTAATCTAGACAGTACTCAGTGGAGTCATAACAGAGTGCTCCAGTAATCTAGGCAGTACTCAGTGGAGTCATAACAGAGTGCTGCACCAGGCAAGACAGTACTCAGTGGAGTCATAACAGAGTGCTCCACTAGGATAGACAGTACTCAGTGGAGTCATAACAGAGTGCTCCACTAGGCTAGACAGTACTCAGTGGAGTCATAACATAGTAATCCACTAGGCTAGACAGTACTCAGTGGAGTCATAACAGAGTGATCCACTAGGCTAGACAGTACTCAGTGGAGTCATAACAGAGTGATCCACTAGGCTAGAAGGTACTCTGTGGAGTCATAACAGAGTGATCGACTAGGCTAGACAGTACTCAGTGGAGTCATAACATAGTGATCCATAAGCTAGTCAGTACTCAGTGGAGTCATAACATAGTGATCCACTAGGCAATACAGTACTCAGTGGAATCATAACAGAGTGCTCCACTAGGCTAGACAGTACTCAGTGGTCATAACAGAGTGATCCACTAGGCTAGACAGTACTCAGTGGAGTCATAACAGAGTGCTCCACTAATCTAGGCAGTACTCAGTGGAGTCATAACAGAGTGCTCCACTAATCTAGGTAGTACTCAGTGGAGTCATAACACAGTGCTCCACTAATCTAGGCAGTACTCAGTGGAGTCATAACAGAGTGCTCCACTAGGCTAGACAGTACTCAGTGGATTCATAACAGAGTGATCCACTAGGCTAGACAGTACTCAGTGGAGTCATAACAGAGTGATCCACTATGCTAGGCAGTATTCAGTGGAGTCATAACAGAGTGCTCCACTAGGCTAGACAGTACTCAGTGGTCATAACAGAGTGATCCACTAGGCTAGACAGTACTCAGTGGAGTCATAACAGAGTGCTCCACTAGGCTAGACAGTACTCATTGGAGTCATAACAGAATGCTCCACTAAGCTAGACAGTACTCAGTGGTCATAACAGAGTGCTCCACTAATCTAGGCAGTACTCAGTGGAGTCATAACAGAGTGCTCCACTAGGCAAGACAGTACTCAGTGGAGTCATAACAGAGTGCTCCACTAGGCTAGACAGTACTCAGTGGAGTCATAACAGAGTGATCCACTAGGCTAGACAGTAGTCAGTGGTCATAACAGAGTGATCCACTAGGCTAGACAGTACTCAGTGGAGTCATAACAGAGTGATCCACTAGGCTAGGCAGTACTCAGTGGAGTCATAACAGAGTGCTCCACTAGGCTAGACAGTACTCAGTAGTCAAAACAGAGTGATCCACTAGGCCTGACAGTACTCAGTGGAGTCATAACAGAGTTATCCACTAATCTAGGCAGTACTCAGTGGATTCATAACAGAGTGCTCCACTAATCTAGGCAGTACTCAGTGGAGTCATAACAGAGTGCTCCACTAATCTAGGCAGTACTCAGTGGAGTCATAACACAGTGCTCCACTAATCTAGGCAGAACTCAGTGGAGTCATAATAGAGTGCTCCACTAGGCAAGACAGTACTCAGTGGAGTCATAACAGAGTGCTCCACTAATCTAGGCAGTACTCAGTGGAGTCATAACAGAGTGCTCCAATAATCTAGGCAGTACTCAGTGGAGTCATAACACAGTGCTCCACTAATCTAGGCAGTACTCAGTGGAGTCATAACAGAGTGCTCCACTAATCTAGGCAGTACTCAGTGGAGTCATAACAGAGTGCTCCAGTAATCTAGGCAGTACTCAGTGGAGTCATAACAGAGTGCTGCACCAGGCAAGACAGTACTCAGTGGAGTCATAACATAGTAATCCACTAGGCTAGACAGTACTCAGTGGAGTCATAACAGAGTGCTCCACTAGGCTAGACAGTACTCAGTGGAGTCATAACAGAGTGATCCACTAGGCTAGACAGTACTCAGTGGAGTTATAACAGAGTGATCCACTATGCTAGGCAGTATTCAGTGGAGTCATAACATAGTAATCCACTAGGCTAGACAGTACTCAGGGGGAGTCATAACAGAGTGATCCACTAGGCTAGACAGTACTCAGTGGAGTCATAACAGAGTGATCCACTAGGCTAGAAGGTACTCTGTGGAGTCATAACAGAGTGATCGACTAGGCTAGACAGTACTCAGTGGAGTCATAACATAGTGATCCACTAAGCTAGACAGTACACAGTGGAGTCATAACATAGTGATCCACTAGGCAAGACAGTACTCAGTGGAATCATAACAGAGTGCTCCACTAGGCTAGACAGTACTCAGTGGTCATAACAGAGTGATCCACTAGGCTAGACAGTACTCAGTGGAGTCATAACAGAGTGCTCCACTAGGCTAGACAGTACTCATTGGAGTCATAACAGAATGCTCCACTAAGCTAGACAGTACTCAGTGGTCATAACAGAGTGATCCACTAATCTAGGCAGTACTCAGTGGAGTCATAACAGAGTGCTCTACTAGGCAAGACAGTACTCAGTGGAGTCATAACAGAGTGCTCCACTAATCTAGGCAGTACTCAGTGGAGTCATAACAGAGTGCTCCACTAATCTAGGCAGTACTCAGTGGAGTCATAACACAGTGCTCCACTAATCTAGGCAGAACTCAGTGGAGTCATAATAGAGTGCTCCACTAGGCAAGACAGTACTCAGTGGAGTCATAACAGAGTGCTCCACTAATCTAGGCAGTACTCAGTGGAGTCATAACAGAGTGCTCCACTAATCTAGGCAGTACTCAGTGGAGTCATAACAGAGTGCTCCAGTAATCTAGGCAGTACTCAGTGGAGTCATAACAGAGTGCTGCACCAGGCAAGACAGTACTCAGTGGAGTCATAACAGAGTGCTCCACTAGGATAGACAGTACTCAGTGGAGTCATAACAGAGTGCTCCACTAGGCTAGACAGTACTCAGTGGAGTCATAACATAGTAATCCACTAGGCTAGACAGTACTCAGTGGAGTCATAACAGAGTGATCCAGTAGGCTAGACAGTATTCAGTGGAGTCATAACAGAGTGATCCACTAGGCTAGAAGGTACTCTGTGGAGTCATAACAGAGTGATCGACTAGGCTAGACAGTACTCAGTGGAGTCATAACATAGTGATCCATAAGCTAGTCAGTACTCAGTGGAGTCATAACATAGTGATCCACTAGGCAATACAGTACTCAGTGGAATCATAACAGAGTGCTCCACTAGGCTAGACAGTACTCAGTGGTCATAACAGAGTGATCCACTAGGCTAGACAGTACTCAGTGGAGTCATAACAGAGTGCTCCACTAATCTAGGCAGTACTCAGTGGAGTCATAACAGAGTGCTCCACTAATCTAGGTAGTACTCAGTGGAGTCATAACACAGTGCTCCACTAGGCTAGGCAGTACTCAGTGGAGTCATAACAGAGTGCTCCACTAGGCTAGACAGTACTCAGTGGATTCATAACAGAGTGATCCACTAGGCTAGACAGTACTCAGTGGAGTCATAACAGAGTGATCCACTAGGCTAGACAGTACTCAGTGGAGTCATAACAGAGTGCTCCACTAGGCTAGACAGTACTCAGTGGTCATAACAGAGTGATCCACTAGGCTAGACAGTACTCAGTGGAGTCATAACAGAGTGCTCCACTAGGCTAGACAGTACTCATTGGAGTCATAACAGAATGCTCCACTAAGCTAGACAGTACTCAGTGGTCATAACAGAGTGCTCCACTAATCTAGGCAGTACTCAGTGGAGTCATAACAGAGTGCTCCACTAGGCAAGACAGTACTCAGTGGAGTCATAACAGAGTGCTCCACTAATCTAGGCAGTACTCAGTGGAGTCATAACAGAGTGCTCCACTAATCTAGTTAGTACTCAGTGGAGTCATAACACAGTGCTCGACTAATCTAGGCAGAACTCAATGGAGTCATAATAGAGTGCTCCACTAGGCAATACAGTACTCAGTGGAGTCATAACAGAGTGCTCCACTAATCTAGGCAGTACTCAGTGGAGTCATAACAGAGTGCTGCACCAGGCAAGACAGTACTCAGTGGAGTCATAACAGAGTGCTCCACTAGGCTAGACAGTACTCAGTGGAGTCATAACAGAGTGCTCCACTAGGCTAGACAGTACTCAGTGGAGTCATAACATAGTAATCCACTAGGCTAGACAGTACTCAGTGGAGTCATAACAGAGTGATCCACTAGGCTAGACAGTACTCAGTGGAGTCATAACATAGTGATCCACTAAGCTAGACAGTACTCAGTGGAGTCATAACATAGTGATCCACTAATCTAGGCAGTACTCAGTGGAGTCATAACACAGTGCTCCACTAATCTAGGCAGTACTCAGTGGAGTCATAACAGAGTGCTCCACTAGGCTAGACAGTACTCAGTGAAGTCATAACAGAGTGATCCAGCTAATCTAGGCAGTACTCAGTGGAGTCATAACAGAGTGCTCCACTATGCTAGGCAGTACTCAGTGGAGTCATAACAGAGCGCTGCACCAGGCAAGACAGTACTCAGTGGAGTCATAACAGAGTGCTCCACTAATCTAGGCAGTACTCAGTGGAGTCATAACAGACTTCTCCAATAATCTAGGCAGTACTCAGTGGAGTCATATCAGAGTACTGCACCAGGTAAGACAGTACTTAGTGGAGTCATAACAGAGTGCTCCACTAGGCTAGACATTACTCAGTGGAGTCATAACAGAGTGATCCACTAGGCTAGACAGTACTCAGTGGAGTCATAACAGAGTGATCCACTAGGCTAGACAGTACTCAGTGGAGTCATAACAGAGTTATCCACTAGGCTAGACAGTACTCAGTGGAGTCATAACAGAGTTATCCACTAGGCTAGACAGTACTCAGTGGAGTCATAACAGAGTGATCCACTAGGCAAGACAGTACTCAGTGGAGTCATAACAGAGTGCTCCACCAGGCAAGACAGTACTTATGGAGTCATAACAGAGTGCTCCACTAGGCTAGACAGTACTCAGTGGAGTCATAACAGAGTGCTCCACTAGGCTAGACAGTACTCAGTGGAGTCATAACAGAGTGATCCACTAGGCTAGACAGTACTCAGTGGAGTCATAACAGAGTGCTCCTCTAATCTAGGCAGTACTCAGTGGAGTCATAACAGAGTGCTCCACTAATCAAGGCAGTACTCAGTGGAGTCATAACAGAGTGCTGCACCAGGCAAGACAGTACTCAGTGGAGTCATAACAGAGTGCTCCACTAGTCTAGGCAGTACTCAGTGGAGTCATAACAGAGTGCTCCACTAATCTAGGCAGTACTCAGTGGAGTCATAACAGAGTGCTCCACTAATCTAGGCAGTACTCAGTGGAGTCATAACAGAGTGATCCACTAGGCAAGACAGTACTCAGTGGAGTCATAACAGAGTGATCCACTAGGCAAGACAGTACTCAGTGGAGTCATAACAGAGTGCTGCACCAGGCAAGACAGTAGTTATGGAGTCATAACAGAGTGCTCCACTAGGCTAGACAGTACTCAGTGGAGTCATAACAGAGTGCTCCACTAGGCTAGACAGTACTCAGTGGAGTCATAACAGAGTGATCCACTAGGCCAAACAGTACTCAGTGGAGTCATAACAGAGGCTCCTCTAATCTAGGCAGTACTCAGTGGAGTCATAACATAGTGCTCCACTAATCAAGGCAGTACTCAGTGGAGTCATAACAGAGTGCTCCACCAGGCAAGACAGTACTCAGTGGAGTCATAACAGAGTGCTCCACTAGGCTAGACAGTACTCAGTGGAGTCATAACAGAGGCTCCACTAATCTAGGCAGTACTCAGTGGAGTCATAACAGACTGCTCCACTAATCTAGGCAGTACTCAGTGGAGTCATAACAGATTGATCCACTAGGCAAGACAGTACTCAGTGGAGTCATAACAGAGTGATCCACTAGGCTAGACAGTACTCAGTGGAGTCATAACATAGTAATCCACTAGGCTAGACAGTACTCAGTGGAGTCATAACAGAGTGATCCACTAGGCTAGAAGGTACTCTGTGGAGTCATAACAGAGTGATCGACTAGGCTAGACAGTACTAAGTGGAGTCATAACATAGTGCTCCACTAAGCTAGACAGTACTCAGTGGAGTCATAACATAGTGATCCACTAGGCAAGACAGTACTCAGTGGAGTCATAACAGAGTGCTCCACTAGGCTAGACAGTACTCATTGGTCATAACAGAGTGATCCACTAGGCTAGACAGTACTCAGTGGAGTCATAACAGAGTGCTCCACTAATCTAGGCAGTACTCAGTGGAGTCATAACAGAGTGCTCCACTAATCTAGGCAGTACTCAGTAGAGTCATAACACAGTGCTCCACTAATCTAGGCAGTACTCAGTGGAGTCATAACAGAGTGCTCCACTAATCTAGTTAGTACTCAGTGGAGTCATAACACAGTGCTCGACTAATCTAGGCAGAACTCAATGGAGTCATAATAGAGTGCTCCACTAGGCAAGACAGTACTCAGTGGAGTCATAACAGAGTGCTCCACTAATCTAGGCAGTACTCAGTGGAGTCATAACAGAGTGCTGCACCAGGCAAGACAGTACTCAGTGGAGTCATAACAGAGTGCTCCACTAGGCTAGACAGTACTCAGTGGAGTCATAACAGAGTGCTCCACTAGGCTAGACAGTACTCAGTGGAGTCATAACATAGTAATCCACTAGGCTAGACAGTACTCAGTGGAGTCATAACAGAGTGATCCACTAGGCTAGACAGTACTCAGTGGAGTCATAACATAGTGATCCACTAAGCTAGACAGTACTCAGTGGAGTCATAACATAGTGATCCACTAATCTAGGCAGTACTCAGGGGAGTCATAACACAGTGCTCCACTAATCTAGGCAGTACTCAGTGGAGTCATAACAGAGTGCTCCACTAGGCTAGACAGTACTCAGTGAAGTCATAACAGAGTGATCAGCTAATCTAGGCAGTACTCAGTGGAGTCATAACAGAGTGCTCCACTATGCTAGGCAGTACTCAGTGGAGTCATAACAGAGCGCTGCACCAGGCAAGACAGTACTCAGTGGAGTCATAACAGAGTGCTCCACTAATCTAGGCAGTACTCAGTGGAGTCATAACAGACTTCTCCAATAATCTAGGCAGTACTCAGTGGAGTCATATCAGAGTACTGCACCAGGTAAGACAGTACTTAGTGGAGTCATAACAGAGTGCTCCACTAGGCTAGACAGTACTCAGTGGAGTCATAACAGAGTGATCCACTAGGCCAGACAGTACTCAGTGGAGTCATAACAGAGTGATCCATTAGGCTAGACAGTACTCAGTGGAGTCATAACAGAGTTATTCACTAGGCTAGACAGTACTCAGTGGAGTCATAACAGAGTTATCCACTAGGCAAGACAGTACTCAGTGGAGTCATAACAGAGTGATCCACTAGGCAAGACAGTACTCAGTGGAGTCATAACAGAGTGCTGCACCAGGCAAGACAGTACTTATGGAGTCATAACAGAGTGCTCCACTAGGCTAGACAGTACTCAGTGGAGTCATAACAGAGTGCTCCACTAGGCTAGACAGTACTCAGTGGAGTCATAACAGAGTGATCCACTAGGCCAGACAGTACTCAGTGGAGTCATAACAGAGGCTCCTCTAATCTAGGCAGTACTCAGTGGAGTCATAACAGAGTGCTCCACTAATCAAGGCAGTACTCAGTGGAGTCATAACAGAGTGCTGCACCAGGCAAGACAGTACTCAGTGGAGTCATAACAGAGTGCTCCACTAGGCTAGACAGTACTCAGTGGAGTCATAACAGAGGCTCCACTAATCTAGGCAGTACTCAGTGGAGTCATAACAGACTGCTCCACTAATCTAGGCAGTACTCAGTGGAGTCATAACAGAGTGATCCACTAGGCAAGACAGTACTCAGTGGAGTCATAACAGAGTGATCCACTAGGCAAGACAGTACTCAGTGGAGTCATAACAGAGTGCTGCACCAGGCAAGACAGTAGTTATGGAGTCATAACAGAGTGCTCCACTAGGCTAGACAGTACTCAGTGGAGTCATAACAGAGTGCTCCACTAGGCTAGACAGTACTCAGTGGAGTCATAACAGAGTGATCCAATAGGCCAAACAGTACTCAGTGGAGTCATAACAGAGGCTCCTCTAATCTAGGCAGTACTCAGTGGAGTCATAACAGAGTGCTCCACTAATCAAGGCAGTACTCAGTGGAGTCATAACAGAGTGCTGCACCAGGCAAGACAGTACTCAGTGGAGTCATAACAGAGTGCTCCACTAGGCTAGACAGTACTCAGTGGAGTCATAACAGAGGCTCCACTAATCTAGGCAGTACTCAGTGGAGTCATAACAGACTGCTCCACTAATCTAGGCAGTACTCAGTGGAGTCATAACAGATTGATCCACTAGGCAAGACAGTACTCAGTGGAGTCATAACAGAGTGATCCACTAGGCAAGACAGTACTCAGTGGAGTCATAACATAGTAATCCACTAGGCTAGACAGTACTCAGTGGAGTCATAACAGAGTGATCCACTAGGCTAGAAGGTACTCTGTGGAGTCATAACAGAGTGATCGACTAGGCTAGACAGTACTAAGTGGAGTCATAACATAGTGATCCACTAAGCTAGACAGTACTCAGTGGAGTCATAACATAGTGATCCACTAGGCAAGACAGTACTCAGTGGAATCATAACAGAGTGCTCCACTAGGCTAGACAGTACTCAGTGGTCATAACAGAGTGATCCACTAGGCTAGACAGTACTCAGTGGAGTCATAACAGAGTGCTGCACTAATCTAGGCAGTACTCAGTGGAGTCATAACAGAGTGCTCCACTAATCTAGGCAGTACTCAGTGGAGTCATAACACAGTGCTCCACTAATCTAGGCAGTACTCAGTGGAGTCATAACAGAGTGCTCCACTAGGCTAGACAGTACTCAGTGGAGTCATAACAGAGTGATCCACTAATCTAGGCAGTACTCAGTGGAGTCATAACAGAGTGCTCCACTAGGCAAGACAGTACTCAGTGGAGTCATAACAGAGTGCTCCACTATGCTAGGCAGTACTCAGTGGAGTCATAACATAGTGATCCACTAATCTAGGCAGTACTCAGGGGAGTCATAACACAGTGCTCCACTAATCTAGGCAGTACTCAGTGGAGTCATAACAGAGTGCTCCACTAGGCTAGACAGTACTCAGTGAAGTCATAACAGAGTGATCAGCTAATCTAGGCAGTACTCAGTGGAGTCATAACAGAGTGCTCCACTATGCTAGGCAGTACTCAGTGGAGTCATAACAGAGCGCTGCACCAGGCAAGACAGTACTCAGTGGAGTCATAACAGAGTGCTCCACTAATCTAGGCAGTACTCAGTGGAGTCATAACAGACTTCTCCAATAATCTAGGCAGTACTCAGTGGAGTCATATCAGAGTACTGCACCAGGTAAGACAGTACTTAGTGGAGTCATAACAGAGTGCTCCACTAGGCTAGACAGTACTCAGTGGAGTCATAACAGAGTGATCCACTAGGCCAGACAGTACTCAGTGGAGTCATAACAGAGTGATCCACTAGGCTAGACAGTACTCAGTGGAGTCATAACAGAGTTATTCACTAGGCTAGACAGTACTCAGTGGAGTCATAACAGAGTGATCCACTAGGCAAGACAGTACTCAGTGGAGTCATAACAGAGTGATCCACTAGGCAAGACAGTACTCAGTGGAGTCATAACAGAGTGCTGCACCAGGCAAGACAGTACTTATGGAGTCATAACAGAGTGCTCCACTAGGCTAGACAGTACTCAGTGGAGTCATAACAGAGTGCTCCACTAGGCTAGACAGTACTCAGTGGAGTCATAACAGAGTGATCCACTAGGCCAGACAGTACTCAGTGGAGTCATAACAGAGGCTCCTCTAATCTAGGCAGTACTCAGTGGAGTCATAACAGAGTGCTCCACTAATCAAGGCAGTACTCAGTGGAGTCATAACAGAGTGCTGCACCAGGCAAGACAGTACTCAGTGGAGTCATAACAGAGTGCTCCACTAGGCTAGACAGTACTCAGTGGAGTCATAACAGAGGCTCCACTAATCTAGGCAGTACTCAGTGGAGTCATAACAGACTGCTCCACTAATCTAGGCAGTACTCAGTGGAGTCATAACAGAGTGATCCACTAGGCAAGACAGTACTCAGTGGAGTCATAACAGAGTGATCCACTAGGCAAGACAGTACTCAGTGGAGTCATAACAGAGTGCTGCACCAGGCAAGACAGTAGTTATGGAGTCATAACAGAGTGCTCCACTAGGCTAGACAGTACTCAGTGGAGTCATAACAGAGTGCTCCACTAGGCTAGACAGTACTCAGTGGAGTCATAACAGAGTGATCCAATAGGCCAGACAGTACTCAGTGGAGTCATAACAGAGGCTCCTCTAATCTAGGCAGTACTCAGTGGAGTCATAACAGAGTGCTCCACTAATCAAGGCAGTACTCAGTGGAGTCATAACAGAGTGCTGCACCAGGCAAGACAGTACTCAGTGGAGTCATAACAGAGTGCTCCACTAGGCTAGACAGTACTCAGTGGAGTCATAACAGAGGCTCCACTAATCTAGGCAGTACTCAGTGGAGTCATAACAGACTGCTCCACTAATCTAGGCAGTACTCAGTGGAGTCATAACAGATTGATCCACTAGGCAAGACAGTACTCAGTGGAGTCATAACAGAGTGATCCACTAGGCAAGACAGTACTCAGTGGAGTCATAACATAGTAATCCACTAGGCTAGACAGTACTCAGTGGAGTCATAACAGAGTGATCCACTAGGCTAGAAGGTACTCTGTGGAGTCATAACAGAGTGATCGACTAGGCTAGACAGTACTAAGTGGAGTCATAACATAGTGATCCACTAAGCTAGACAGTACTCAGTGGAGTCATAACATAGTGATCCACTAGGCAAGACAGTACTCAGTGGAATCATAACAGAGTGCTCCACTAGGCTAGACAGTACTCAGTGGTCATAACAGAGTGATCCACTAGGCTAGACAGTACTCAGTGGAGTCATAACAGAGTGCTGCACTAATCTAGGCAGTACTCAGTGGAGTCATAACAGAGTGCTCCACTAATCTAGGCAGTACTCAGTGGAGTCATAACACAGTGCTCCACTAATCTAGGCAGTACTCAGTGGAGTCATAACAGAGTGCTCCACTAGGCTAGACAGTACTCAGTGGAGTCATAACAGAGTGATCCACTAATCTAGGCAGTACTCAGTGGAGTCATAACAGAGTGCTCCACTAGGCAAGACAGTACTCAGTGGAGTCATAACAGAGTGCTCCACTATGCTAGGCAGTACTCAGTGGAGTCATAACAGAGCGCTGCACAGGGCAAGACAGTACTCAGTGGAGTCATAACAGAGTGCTCCACTAGGCTAGACAGTACTCAGTGGAGTCATAACAGAGGCTCCACTAATCTAGGCAGTACTCAGTGGAGTCATAACAGAGTGCTCCACTAATCAAGCCAGTACTCAGTGGAGTCATAACAGAGTGCTGCACCAGACAAGACAGTACTCAGTGGAGTCATAACAGAGTGCTCCACTAGGCTAGACAGTACTCAGTGGAGTCATAGGGAGTTTTTCCTAGCCACCGTGCTTCTACACCTGCATTACTAGCTGTTTGGGGTTTTAGGCTGGGTTTCTGTACAGCACTTCGAGATATTAGCTGATGTAAGAAGGGCTATATAAAATAAAATTGATTGATAACAGTGGCTCCACTAATCTAGGCAGTACTCAGTGGAGTCATAACAGACTGCTCCAATAATCTAGGCAGTACTCAGTGGAGTCATAACAGTGTACTGCACCAGGCAAGACAGTACTTAGTGGAGTCATAACAGAGTGCTCCACTAGGCTAGACAGTACTCAGTGGAGTCATAACAGA
Source organism: Coregonus clupeaformis (assembly GCF_020615455.1). Taxonomy (NCBI): domain Eukaryota; kingdom Metazoa; phylum Chordata; class Actinopteri; order Salmoniformes; family Salmonidae; genus Coregonus; species Coregonus clupeaformis. Next base: position 63,036,435 of record NC_059208.1, on the reverse strand, counting down.
GTGATCCACTAGGCCAGACAGTACTCAGTGGAGTCATAACAGAGTGATCCATTAGGCTAGACAGTACTCAGTGGAGTCATAACAGAGTTATTCACTAGGCTAGACAGTACTCAGTGGAGTCATAACAGAGTGATCCACAAGGCTAGACAGTACTCAGTGGAGTCATAACAGAGTGCTCCACTAGGCTAGACTGTACTCAGTGGTCATAACAGAGTACTCCAATAGTCTAGGCAGTACTCAGTGGAGTCATAACAGAGTGTTCCACTAGGCACGACAGTACTCAGTGGAGTCATAACAGAGTCTCCACTAATCTAGGCAGTACTCAGTGGAGTCATAACAGAGTGATCCACTAATCTAGGCAGTACTCAATGGAGTCATAACAGAGTGCTCCACTAATCTAGGCAGTACTCAGTGGAGTCATAACATAGTGCTCCACTAGGCTAGACAGTACTCAGTGGAGTCATAACAGAGGCTCCACTAATGTAAGCAGTACTCAGTGGAGTCATAACAGAGTGATCCACAAGGCTAGACAGTACTCAGTGGAGTCATAACAGAGTGCTCCACTAGGCTAGACTGTACTCAGTGGTCATAACAGAGTACTCCAATAGTCTAGACAGTACTCAGTGGAGTCATAACAGAGGCTCCACTAATCTAGGCAGTACTCAGTGGAGTCATAACAGACTGCTCCACTAATCTAGGCAGTACTCAGTGGAGTCATAACAGAGTGATCCACTAGGCAAGACAGTACTCAGTGGAGTCATAACAGAGTGATCCACTAGGCAAGACAGTACTCAGTGGAGTCATAACAGAGTGCTGCACCAGGCAAGACAGTAGTTATGGAGTCATAACAGAGTGCTCCACTAGGCTAGACAGTACTCAGTGGAGTCATAACAGAGTGCTCCACTAGGCTAGACAGTACTCAGTGGAGTCATAACAGAGTGATCCAATAGGCCAGACAGTACTCAGTGGAGTCATAACAGAGGCTCCTCTAATCTAGGCAGTACTCAGTGGAGTCATAACAGAGTGCTCCACTAATCAAGGCAGTACTCAGTGGAGTCATAACAGAGTGCTGCACCAGGCAAGACAGTACTCAGTGGAGTCATAACAGAGTGCTCCACTAGGCTAGACAGTACTCAGTGGAGTCATAACAGAGGCTCCACTAATCTAGGCAGTACTCAGTGGAGTCATAACAGACTGCTCCACTAATCTAGGCAGTACTCAGTGGAGTCATAACAGATTGATCCACTAGGCAAGACAGTACTCAGTGGAGTCATAACAGAGTGATCCACTAGGCAAGACAGTACTCAGTGGAGTCATAACATAGTAATCCACTAGGCTAGACAGTACTCAGTGGAGTCATAACAGAGTGATCCACTAGGCTAGAAGGTACTCTGTGGAGTCATAACAGAGTGATCGACTAGGCTAGACAGTACTAAGTGGAGTCATAACATAGTGATCCACTAAGCTAGACAGTACTCAGTGGAGTCATAACATAGTGATCCACTAGGCAAGACAGTACTCAGTGGAATCATAACAGAGTGCTCCACTAGGCTAGACAGTACTCAGTGGTCATAACAGAGTGATCCACTAGGCTAGACAGTACTCAGTGGAGTCATAACAGAGTGCTGCACTAATCTAGGCAGTACTCAGTGGAGTCATAACAGAGTGCTCCACTAATCTAGGCAGTACTCAGTGGAGTCATAACACAGTGCTCCACTAATCTAGGCAGTACTCAGTGGAGTCATAACAGAGTGCTCCACTAGGCTAGACAGTACTCAGTGGAGTCATAACAGAGTGATCCACTAATCTAGGCAGTACTCAGTGGAGTCATAACAGAGTGCTCCACTAGGCTAGACAGTACTCAGTGGAGTCATAACAGAGGCTCCACTAATCTAGGCAGTACTCAGTGGAGTCATAACAGAGTGCTCCACTAATCAAGCCAGTACTCAGTGGAGTCATAACAGAGTGCTGCACCAGACAAGACAGTACTCAGTGCAGTCATAACAGAGTGCTCCACTAGGCTAGACAGTACTCAGTGGAGTCATAGGGAGTTTTTCCTAGCCACCGTGCTTCTACACCTGCATTACTAGCTGTTTGGGGTTTTAGGCTGGGTTTCTGTACAGCACTTCGAGATATTAGCTGATGTAAGAAGTGGTCCTCTGTAGCTCAGCTGGTAGAGCACGGCGCTTGTAACGCCAAGGTAGTGGGTTCGATCCCCGGGACCACCCATACACAAAAATGTATGCACGCATGACTGTAAGTCGCTTTGGATAAAAGCGTCTGCTAAATGGCATATTATATTATTATTATTATTATAAAATTGATTGATAACAGTGGCTCCACTAATCTAGGCAGTACTCAGTGGAGTCATAACAGACTGCTCCAATAATCTAGGCAGTACTCAGTGGAGTCATAACAGTGTACTGCACCAGGCAAGACAGTACTTAGTGGAGTCATAACAGAGTGCTCCACTAGGCTAGACAGTACTCAGTGGAGTCATAACAGAGTGATCCACTAGGCCAGACAGTACTCAGTGGAGTCATAACAGAGTGATCCATTAGGCTAGACAGTACTCAGTGGAGTCATAACAGAGTTATTCACTAGGCTAGACAGTACTCAGTGGAGTCATAACAGAGTGATCCACAAGGCTAGACAGTACTCAGTGGAGTCATAACAGAGTGCTCCACTAGGATAGACTGTACTCAGTGGTCATAACAGAGTACTCCAATAGTCTAGACAGTACTCAGTGGAGTCATAACAGAGTGTTCCACTAGGCACGACAGTACTCAGTGGAGTCATAACAGAGTCTCCACTAATCTAGGCAGTACTCAGTGGAGTCATAACAGAGTGATCCACTAATCTAGGCAGTACTCAATGGAGTCATAACAGAGTGCTCCACTAATCTAGGCAGTACTCAGTGGAGTCATAACATAGTGCTCCACTAGGCTAGACAGTACTCAGTGGAGTCATAACAGAGGCTCCACTAATGTAAGCAGTACTCAGTGGAGTCATAACAGAGTGCTCCACTATGCTAGGCAGTACTCAGTGGAGTCATAACAGAGTGCTCCACTATGCTAGGCAGTACTCAGTGGAGTCATAACAGAGTGCTGCACCAGGCAAGACAGTACTCAGTGGAGTCATAACAGAGTGCTCCACTAGGCTAGACAGTACTCAGTGGAGTCATAACAGAATGCTCCACTAGGCTAGACAGTACTCAGTGGAGTCATAACAGAGGCTCCACTAATCTAGGCAGTACTCAGTGGAGTCATAACAGAGTGCTCCACTAATCAAGGCAGTACTCAGTGGAGTCATAACAGAGTGCTGCACCAGGCAAGACAGTACTCAGTGGAGTCATAACAGAGTGCTCCACTAGGCTAGACAGTACTCAGTGGAGTCATAACAGAGGCTCCACTAATCTAGGCAGTACTCAGTGGAGTCATAACAGACTGCTCCACTAATCTAGGCAGTACTCAGTGGAGTCATAACAGAGTGATCCACTAGGCAAGACAGTACTCAGTGGAGTCATAACAGAGTGATCCACTATCCACTATGCATAGCAGAGTGATCCACTAGGCTAGACGGTACTCATTGGTCATTACAGAGTGCTCGACTAGTCTAGAAAGAACTCAGTAGAGTAATAACAGAGTGCTCCACTAGGCAAGACAGTACTCAGTGGAGTCATAACAGAGTGCTCCACTAATCTAGGCAGTACTCAGTGGATTCATAACAGAGTGCTCCACTAATCTAGGCAGTACTCGGTGGAGTCATAACACAGTGCTCCACTAATCTAGGCAGAACTCAGTGGAGTCATAACAGAGTGCTGCACCAGGCAAGACAGTACTCAGTGGAGTCATAACAGAGTGCTCCACTAGGCTAGACAGTACTCAGTGGAGTCATAACAGAGTGCTCCACTAGGCTAGACAGTACTCAGTGGTCATAACAGAGTGATCCATTAGGCTAGACAGTACTCAGTGGAGTCATAACAGAGTGATCCACTAGTCTAGACAGTAATCAGTGGAGTCATAACAGAGTTATCCACTAGGCTAGACAGTACTCAGTGGAGTCATAACAGAGTGCTCCACTAATCTAGGCAGTACTCAGTGGAGTCATAACACAGTGCTCCACTAATCTAGGCAGTACTCAGTGGAGTCATAACAGAGTGCTCCACTAATCTAGGCAGTATTCAGTGGAGTCATAACAGAGTGCTCCACTAATCTAGGCAGTACTCAGTGGAGTCATAACACAGTGCTCCACTAATCTAGGCAGTACTCAGTGGAGTCATAACAGAGTGCTTCACTTGGCTAGACAGTACTCAATGGAGTCATAACAGAGTGATCCACTAATCTAGGCAGTACTCAGTGGAGTCATAACAGAGTGCTCCACTAATCTAGGCAGTACTCAGTGGAGTCATAACAGAGTGATCCACTAGGCTAGACAGTACTCAGTGGAGTCATAACAGTGGCTCCACTAATCTAGGCATTTACAGTGGAGTCATAACAGACTGCTCCAATAATCTAGGCAGTACTCAGTGGAGTCATAACAGAGTACTGCACCAGGCAAGACAGTACTTAGTGGAGTCATAACAGAGTGCTCCACTAGGCTAGACAGTACTCAGTGGAGTCATAACAGAGTGATCCACTAGGCCAGACAGTACTCAGTGGAGTCATAACAGAGTGATCCATTACGCTAGACAGTACTCAGTGGAGTCATAACAGATTGATTCACTAGGCTAGACAGTACTCAGTGGAGTCATAACAGAGTGATCCACAAGGCTAGACAGTACTCAGTGGAGTCATAACAGAGTGCTCCACTAGGCTAGACTGTACTCAGTTGTCATAACAGAGTACTCCAATAGTCTAGGCAGTACTCAGTGGAGTCATAACAGAGTGTTCCACTAGGCACGACAGTACTCAGTGGAGTCATAACAGAGTCTCCACTAATCTAGGCAATACTCAGTGGAGTCATAACAGAGTGATCCACTAATCTAGGCAGTACTCAATGGAGTCATAACAGAGTGCTCCACTAATCTAGGCAGTACTCAGTGGAGTCATAACATAGTGCTCCACTAGGCTAGACAGTACTCAGTGGAGTCATAACAGAGGCTCCACTAATGTAAGCAGTACTCAGTGGAGTCATAACAGAGTGCTCCACTATGCTAGGCAGTACTCAGTGGAGTCATAACAGAGTGCTCCACTATGCTAGGCAGTACTCAGTGGAGTCATAACAGAGTGCTGCACCAGGCAAGACAGAACTCAGTGGAGTCATAACAGAGTGCTCCACTAGGCTAGACAGTACTCAGTGGAGTCATAACAGAATGCTCCACTAGGCTAGACAGTACTCAGTGGAGTCATAACAGAGGCTCCACTAATCTAGGCAGTACTCAGTCATAACAGAGTGATCCACTAATCAAGGCAGTACTCAGTGGAGTCATAACAGAGTGCTGCACCAGGCAAGACAGTACTCAGTGGAGTCATAACACAGTGCTCCACTAGGCTAGACAGTACTCAGTGGAGTCATAACAGAGGCTCCACTAATCTAGGCAGTACTCAGTGGAGTCATAACAGACTGCTCCACTAATCTAGGCAGTACTCAGTGGAGTCATAACAGAGTGATCCACTAGGCTAGACAGTACTCAGTGGAGTCATAATAGAGTGCTGCACCATGCAAGACAGTACTTATGGAGTCATAACAGAGTGATCCAGTAGGCTAGACAGTACTCAGTGGAGTCATAACAGAGTGATCCACTAGGCTAGACAGTACTCAGTGGAGTCATAACAGAGTGATTCACTAGGCTAGACAGTACTTAGTGGAGTCATAACAGAGTGATCCACAAGGCTAGACAGTACTCAGTGGAGTCATAACAGAGTGCTCCACTAGGCTAGACTGTACTCAGTGGTCCTAACAGAGTGCTCCAATAGTCTAGGCAGTACTCAGTGGAGTCATAACAGAGTGTTCCACTAGGCTAGACAGTACTCAGTGGAGTCATAACAGAGTGATCCACTAGGCTAGACAGTACTCAGTGGAGTCATAACAGAGTGATCCACTAGGCTAGAGAGGACTCAGTGGAGTCATTACAGAGTGATCCACTAGGCTAGACAGTACTCAGTGGTCATAACAGAGTGATCCACTAGGCTAGACAGTACTCAGTGGAGTCATAACAGAGTGCTCCACTAGGCTAGACAGTACTCAGTGGTCATAGCAGAGTGATCCACTAGGCTAGACAGTACTCAGTGGTCATAACAGAGTGCTCGACTAGTCTAGAAAGAACTCAGTGGAGTAATAACAGAGTGCTCCACTAGGCAAGACAGTACTCAGTGGAGTCATAACAGAGTGCTCCACTAATCTAGGCAGTACTCAGTGGATTCATAACAGAGTGCTCCACTAATCTAGGCAGTACTCAGTGGAGTCATAACACAGTGCTCCACTAATCTAGGCAGAACTCAGTGGAGTCATAACAGAGTGCTGCACCAGGCAAGACAGTACTCAGTGGAGTCATAACAGAGTGCTCCACTAGGCTAGACAGTACTCAATGGAGTCATAGCAGGATGCTCCACTAGGCTAGACAGTACTCAGTGGAGTCATAACAGAGTGCTCCACTAGGCTACACAGTACTCAGTGGAGTCATAACAGAGTGATCCACTAGGCTAGACAGTACTCAGTGGAGTCATAACAGAGTGCTCCACTAATCTAGGCAGTATTCAGTGGAGTCATAACAGAGTGCTCCACTAATCTAGGCAGTACTCAGTGGAGTCATAACAGAGTGCTGCACCAGGCAAGACAGTACTCAGTGGAGTCATAACAGAGTGCTCCACTAGGCTAGGCAGTACTCAGTGGAGTCATAACAGAGTGCTGCACCAGGCAAGACAGTACTCAGTGGAGTCATAACAGAGTGCTCCACTAGGCTAGACAGTACTCAGTGGAGTCATAACAGAGTGCTCCACTAGGCTAGGCAGTACTCAGTGGAGTCATAACAGAGTGCTCCACTAATCTAGGCAGTACTCAGTGGAGTCATAACAGAGTGCTCCACTAGACTAGACAGTACTCAGTGGAGTCATAACAGAGTGATCCACTAGGCTAGACAGTACTCAGTGGAGTCATAACAGAGTGATCCACTAGGCTAGACAGTACTCCGTGGAGTCATAACAGAGTGATCGACTAGGCTAGACAGTACTCAGTGGAGTCATAACAGAGTGCTTCACTTGGCTAGACAGTACTCAATGGAGTCATAACAGAGTGATCCACTAATCTAGGCAGTACTCAGTGGAGTCATAACAGAGTGCTCCACTAATCTAGGCAGTACTCAGTGGAGTCATAACAGAGTGATCCACTAGGCTAGACAGTACTCAGTGGAGTCATAATAGAGTGCTGCACCATGCAAGACAGTACTTATGGAGTCATAACAGAGTGATCCAGTAGGCTAGACAGTACTCAGTGGAGTCATAACAGAGTGATCCACTAGGCTAGACAGTACTCAGTGGAGTCATAACAGAGTGCTCCACTAGGCTAGACTGTACTCAGTGGTCCCTAACAGAGTGCTCCAATAGTCTAGGCAGTACTCAGTGGAGTCATAACAGAGTGTTCCACTAGGCTAGACAGTACTCAGTGGAGTCATAACAGAGTGATCCACTAGGCTAGACAGTACTCAGTGGAGTCATAACAGAGTGATCCACTAGGCTAGAGAGGACTCAGTGGAGTCATTACAGAGTGATCCACTAGGCTAGACAGTACTCAGTGGTCATAACAGAGTGATCCACTAGGGCTAGACAGTACTCAGTGGAGTCATAACAGAGTGCTCCACTAGGCTAGACAGTACTCAGTGGTCATAGCAGAGTGATCCACTAGGCTAGACAGTACTCAGTGGTCATAACAGAGTGCTCGACTAGTCTAGAAAGAACTCAGTGGAGTAATAACAGAGTGCTCCACTAGGCAAGACAGTACTCAGTGGAGTCATAACAGAGTGCTCCACTAATCTAGGCAGTACTCAGTGGATTCATAACAGAGTGCTCCACTAATCTAGGCAGTACTCAGTGGAGTCATAACACAGTGCTCCACTAATCTAGGCAGAACTCAGTGGAGTCATAACAGAGTGCTGCACCAGGCAAGACAGTACTCAGTGGAGTCATAACAGAGTGCTCCACTAGGCTAGACAGTACTCAATGGAGTCATAGCAGGATGCTCCACTAGGCTAGACAGTACTCAGTGGAGTCATAACAGAGTGCTCCACTAGGCTACACAGTACTCAGTGGAGTCATAACAGAGTGATCCACTAGGCTAGACAGTACTCAATGGAGTCATAACAGAGTGCTCCACTAATCTAGGCAGTATTCAGTGGAGTCATAACAGAGTGCTCCACTAATCTAGGCAGTACTCAGTGGAGTCATAACAGAGTGCTGCACCAGGCAAGACAGTACTCAGTGGAGTCATAACAGAGTGCTCCACTAGGCTAGGCAGTACTCAGTGGAGTCATAACAGAGTGCTGCACCAGGCAAGACAGTACTCAGTGGAGTCATAACAGAGTGCTCCACTAGGCTAGACAGTACTCAGTGGAGTCATAACAGAGTGCTCCACTAGGCTAGACAGTACTCAGTGGAGTCATAACAGAGTGCTCCACTAATCTAGGCAGTACTCAGTGGAGTCATAACAGAGTGCTCCACTAGACTAGACAGTACTCAGTGGAGTCATAACAGAGTGATCCACTAGGCTAGACAGTACTCAGTGGAGTCATAACAGAGTGCTCCACTAGGCTAGACAGTACTCCGTGGAGTCATAACAGAGTGATCCACTAGGCTAGACAGTACTCAGTGGAGTCATAACAGAGTGCTCCACTTGGCTAGACAGTACTCAGTGGAGTCATAACAGAGTGATCCACTAATCTAGGCAGTACTCAGTGGAGTCATAACAGAGTGCTCCACTAATCTAGGCAGTACTCAGTGGAGTCATAACAGAGTGATCCACTAGGCTAGACAGTACTCAGTGGAGTCATAACAGTGGCTCCACTAATCTAGGCATTTACAGTGGAGTCATAACAGACTGCTCCAATAATCTAGGCAGTACTCAGTGGAGTCATAACAGAGTGATCCACTAGGCTAGACAGTACTCAGTGGAGTCATAACAGAGTGATTCACTAGGCTAGACAGTACTCAGTGGAGTCATAACAGAGTGATCCACTAGGCCAGGCAGTACTCAGTGGAGTCATAACAGAGTGATCCATTACGCTAGACAGTACTCAGTGGAGTCATAACAGATTGCTTCACTAGGCTAGACAGTACTCAGTGGAGTCATAACAGAGTGATCCACAAGTCTAGACAGTACTCAGTGGAGTCATAACAGACTGCTCCACTAGTCTAGGCAGTACTCAGTGGAGTCATAACAGAGTGCTCCACTAGGCTAGGCAGTACTCAGTGGAGTCATAACAGAGTGTTCCACTAGGCACGACAGTACTCAGTGGAGTCATAACAGAGTCTCCACTAATCTAGGCAGTACTCAGTGGAGTCATAACAGAGTGATCCACTAATCTAGGCAGTACTCAATGGAGTCATAACAGAGTGCTCCACTAATCTAGGCAGTACTCAGTGGAGTCATAACATAGTGCTCCACTAGGCTAGAGCAGTACTCAGTGGAGTCATAACAGAGGCTCCACTAATGTAAGCAGTACTCAGTGGAGTCATAACAGAGTGCTCCACTATGCTAGGCAGTACTCAGTGGAGTCATAACAGAGTGCTCCACTATGCTAGGCAGTACTCAGTGGAGTCATAACAGAGTGCTGCACCAGGCAAGACAGTACTCAGTGGAGTCATAACAGAGTGCTCCACTAGGCTAGACAGTACTCAGTGGAGTCATAACAGAATGCTCCACTAGGCTAGACAGTACTCAGTGGAGTCATAACAGAGGCTCCACTAATCTAGGCAGTACTCAGTGAGTCATAACAGAGTGCTCCACTAATCAAGGCAGTACTCAGTGGAGTCATAACAGAGTGCTGCACCAGGCAAGACAGTACTCAGTGGAGTCATAACACAGTGCTCCACTAGGCTAGACAGTACTCAGTGGAGTCATAACAGAGGCTCCACTAATCTAGGCAGTACTCAGTGGAGTCATAACAGACTGCTCCACTAATCTAGGCAGTACTCAGTGGAGTCATAACAGAGTGATCCACTAGGCTAGACAGTACTCAGTGGAGTCA